>NW_012111253.1:3835397-3850131 GCF_000951035.1 Colobus angolensis palliatus
CATGGCACAAGTATACATATGTAACAAACCTGCACGTTATGCACATGTACCCTAGAACTTAAAGTATAATAAAAAAAAAAAAAAAGAAAAGACTTATGGAATTGATAAATCTCTACCAATATTTACGAAGAAGTAAAGAAAGAACCCAAATTGCCAATGTTAGTAACGAATGAAGGGATAATACAAAAAAAAAATCTCATTGGCATTAAGAAGATAATAAATGAATACTGTGGAGAACAACCCTACCCACATGGATTTTACAATGTAGAAGATATGGACCACTTCCTTGCAAACCATGAATGACCGATATTCACCCAAGATGAAATAAATAACTTGTATAAGAAGTAACACCAATTATATACAATCTCTTCTAGAATATGGAAGCATATGAACACTTCCAAATTTATTTTGTGAGGCCAACATTGTTACACTGATATCAAAACCAGAAAAAGGCAGTACAAGAATAGAAAAAAGCAGACAAATATTTTCATGAAGAAGACACGAACATCCTCAAACGGTATTAGAAAATCAAATCTAGTAATATAAAAAAAGAACACAGTACAATCAAGTGAGTTTTAAATTGGGAATGCAAACCTGGTCCAATATTCAAAAGTCACTCAATGCAATCCACCACATAGATAGCCAAAAGAAAAGAAATCATATGATTTTATCAATTGATACATAAAAGGCATTTGATGTAAATGACGAGTTGATGGGTGCAGCAAACCAACATGGCACATATATACCTATGTAACAAACCTGCACGTTGTGCACACATACCCTAGAACTTAAAGTGTAATAATAAAAAATAAAATAAAATAAAAAGCTGAAATTTAAAAACTACCATTTCTATATACTCTAAAAAAAGTGAAATACAGTCCCCAAGTTACCATGATTCAACTCACAATTTTCTGACTATATTATAGGCTTGTTAGGATGTGACTCCATCATAAGTTGAAGAGCTCCTTAAAACTTATAATGGGATTATGGTTTATATTGAATGTGTATCACTTTTGCGCCATCATAAAGTCAAAAGTTTGCAAGTTGAAACATCATAAATCAGGGACAATTGTGTTCCTAACATTAACGGCATTTTCAATTTATGATACTTTTTACTTATGATGGGTTCATTAGGATGCAACTCCATCATAAGTCGAGAAGCAGCTGTTCTTATGTGTAAATCACACAAAACCTGTACACAAATGTTTAGAACAGCTGTATTCATAATCACAAAAAACTGCAAACAATCTAATGCACTTTAAAAGGGATAAAAAAACAGTGTTACAGCCATACAATGGAATATTATTCAGCAATAAAAAGGAATGCACTATTGATAAAATAAACAACTTTATGACTCTGAAAGGCTGAGTAAAAGTATCCAGTCTTAAAAGGTAACAATCTGTATGATTCCATTTTATATGACATCCACTAAAAGACAAAATGATAGTGATAGAGAATAGATCAGTGGGTGCCAGGGGTTAGAGGTAGCGGCAAGGAGTAGCTACAAAGAGATTTCATGAGTGAGTCTTTTGGCTAATGTAAATGTTCTTTATCCAGATAGTGGTGGTGGTCACATGAATTAAAACATGTGTTAAAAGTCATAGAAATACATGTCACCCCCCCAAAAAAAATAAAAATCCATTTTACTGTATGTTAATCTAAAAAATAAAATTTGAAAAGGAAAAGATTAAACAAGAGGATTCTGGGAAGATGACAGAGTAGAAAGCACCATAAATACGTTTCCCCAAGAAGACAATAATTGCACTAGCAAACTTCGTGTGATGTAACTATTTTGGAACTGTAGAGTTTATTGAAGGCTTTTAACTTTCAGCGGAAGGCATGAGTGGTAAACTGTGGTTAATTTCAGCTCTTAGCACAGTAGTAGCTACCCACTCTCAGCCTTGTGGCAGTCATCTGTGCATTTTCCCTGGAACAACCTGTACATAGCTTGCAGTGCGCGGGATACGCGTAAGAACCCAGCCCTCCAAATACTGAGGATCTGTGCTCGGATTGCTGATTGCTATTTCTGATCATAGAAACACCAAGAGGTGGGACGCCACTGTTGTTGCACCTTCCCACATTGTTGCAAGAGCCTCCCCCTCTAGCTAAAATGACTTCCAGGAGATTTGAAGTGCTGGCACCCGTTTTTTCTCCCTTCATTTTTCTCTTTCTCCTCTTTTGAGAGCCAGCCACTAAAGGCTAAGATATTCAGGCTGGGTGCAGTAGCTTACACATGCAATCTCAGCATTTTGTGCGGCCATGGCAGGAGGATCACTTGATTCCAGAAGCTCAAGACCAACCTGGGCAACATAGTGAGACCCTCATCTCTACGGAAAAAAAAAAAAAGAAAGATTCACAAGCAACGATGTATATGAGAGAGATTAGAAAGTGACTGTACATGCCCAGGGAAAGGTGCAGGCTCACAAAAGGCTTGGGAAGATCTTAAGTTTACACCTCAGGCTGATCCTTGGCACAGAGACAGAATGCAGCAATTAAGAAAGAAAAAAAAAAAACAATAACAAAAATAACGAATCCTCAGAAAGGGAGGGGATTTGATTTCCAGAATTACCACACTACTAGATTCAAAAGTCTGGATTTCAACAACAAAACTGACAAAGTATACTAAAAGAGAGTAAAGTGTGACCTATTCAAAGGGGAAAAAAGTAAGCCAATGAAAACTGTCCCTGAAAAAGAGCAAATGGCAGACTACTAGACAACTACTTTAAAATAGCTATCTTAAAGATGCTCAAAGAACTAAAGGAAGATACGGAGAAAGTCAAGAAAACAATGTGTGAACAAAATGGGAATGCCAATCAAGAGACAGAAAGCTGAAAAAGAAACCAAAACAAATTGTGGAGTGGAAAAATATAATCACTGAAATTAAAAAATTCACTAGAGGACTTCAAAGGCAAATTTCAGAAGGCGGAAGAAAGAACCAGTTAACTCGAAGACAGGGCAATGGAAATTATTCAGTCTTGAGGAACAGACAGAAAGGAGATTGAATAAGATTGCATAGAACCTAAGGGACCTGTAAGACACGATCAAATGGACCAACATATACATTGTGGGATTTCCAGGAGAAGAGAGACAAAAAGGCAGAGAATATTTGAACAATTAATGGAAGAAAAACTCCCCAAATTTGCTGAAGGGCATGAATATAAATATCCAAGAAGCTCAACAAACTCCAAGTAAGATGACCTCAAAGACACCCTCGCTGAGACACATTATAATCAAACTTTTGAAAGACAAAGACAAGAGAATCTTGAAAGCAACAAGAGAGAAGTGATTCATCAGATACAAGGAATCTTCAGTAATACTATGAGCAGATTTTTCATCAGAAACTTGGAGGCCAGAAGGAAGTGGGCTAATAGAGTCAAGGTGCTAAATGAAAAAAAAAGTCAACCAAGAATCCTATATTCAGCAAAACTATCCTTCAAAAGTGAGGCTGAAAGTAAGACGGTCCCAAATAAGCAGAAACTGAGGGAGTTTGTTATCACTAGACCTGCCCTGAAAGAAATGCTCAAGAGAGTTTTGCAGGGTAAAATGAAAGAACACTAGCAGCAAGTTAATTCTCTACGAAGAAATAAAGATCTCAATAAAAGTACATACATGGGCAATTATAAAAGATAATATTATTCTAACAATTTGTAATTCCACATTTTCCCTCATGATTTCAGAGATTAATACCTTTAAAAAATAGTCTAAAAAGCGAGTGTTACTATAATTTAGCTTTATAAGTCCACAATTTGTTTTCTTCATAACCTAAGACACTAAGCATTTAAAATAATTGTTAGTTTATGTTTTGGACACAAAATGTACAAAGTTGTAATTTGTAACATCAGTAACGAAAAGAGGCAAGGATCGAGCTATTAAAGGAGTAGAGTTTTGTGTGTTATTAAAGATAAGCTTACATAAATTCACTTCAGAGTGTTATAACTTTAGGATGCTGAATGTAATCCCCATGGTATCCACAAAGAAAATATTTATAGAATATATACAAAAGGAATTTAAACATTTCAGTACAAAAAGGCAAATAAACACAAAAGAAGACAGTAATGCAGGAAATGAAGAGAAAGAAATTTTTGGTTTCTATAAGGCATATAGACAAAAGTATCAAAATGAAAGAAGTAAGTCCCTCCTTATCAGTAATTACTTTAAATGTGAATGGATTAAACCCTCCAATAAAAAGACAGATTAGCAGAATGAATTTTCAAAGTCCAACTATATGCTTTCCACAAAAGACTCACATTATATCAAAAAATACAAATATAATGAAAGTGAAAGGATTAAAAGATATTTTATGCAAATAATGAAAAGAGAGCAAGGGTAACTAATACTAACATCAGACACAATCAACTTTAAATCAACAAAAGGTTATAAGAGACAGTACTACAATAGCAGTTGGATACTTTAATATTGCATTCTTAATAATGTATAGAAAAACAGACAAAAGGTAAACAAGAAAACAGAGGACTTAATGCAATAAACCAAGTAGCTCTAACAGACATATAGAAGACTCTACCCAACAACAACAGCATACACATCCTTCTCAAGGGCACACGGAATATTTTCCAGGATAGGCTATATGTTAGGACACAGATTAAGTTTCAAATGATTCAAGTAGATAGATATCACAAAATGTAGCTTCTTGGACCACAATAAGGTAAAGTTAGAAATCAATAGCAAAAGTAAAACTGAAATAATCACAACTTTCTGGAAATTAATAATTTTAAACAACCAATGGATCAAAGAAGAAATTACAAGGGAAATGAGAAAATACTGAAAGACGAATGAAAATAAATGCACAGTATATCAAAACTTTTGGAATTCAGCAAAAGCAATGATCAGGAAAAAAATTTACAGATAAAAATACTTACATTTAAAAACAAAACAGATCTCAAGTCAACAACCTAATTTCACAACTTACAGAAATACAAAAAGAGTAACAGAATAAAACTAAAGGTAGCAGAAAGAAGGAAATACTAAAGACTAGAACAGAGATAAATGAAATAGATTATCGGAAACCAATAGAGAAAATCAATAAAATCTTTAGCTAGATGGACCAAGAAGAAAAGAGAGAAGACTCAAAATATTAAAATCAGAAATGAAAGTTACTACCAATTCTATAAAAATAAAAAGTATTGTAAAAGAGTACTATCTTAAAAATTGGATAAGCTGGATCAAATGGAAAAACTCCTAGAAACACAAAATCTACCAAGACTAAATCATGAAGAAATATAAAATCTGAATAGACCTATAACTAGTAGAGAGATTGAATCAGTAATCAAAAATCTCCTGACAAAGAAAACTCTTGGAGCTAATGGCTTCACTGGTGAATTTTACCAAACGATTAAAAACTAACAATTGGGCTGGGCGCGGTGGCTCAAGCCTGTAATCCCAGCAGTTTGGGAGGCCGAGACGGGCGGATCACGAGGTCAGGAGATCGAGACCATCCTGGCTAACACGGTGAAACCCCGTCTCTACTAAAAATACAAAAATAGCCGGGCGAGGTGGCGGGCGCCTGTAGTCCCAGCTACTCGGGAGGCTGAGGCAGGAGAATGGCATAAACCCAGGAGGCGGAGCTTGCAGTGAGCTGAGATCCGGCCACTGCACTCCAGTCCGGGCGACAGAGCCAGACTCCACCTCAAAAAAAAAAAAAAAAAAAAAAAACTAACAATTATTCTCAACCTATTCCAAAAATTGAAGAGGAGGCAATACTCCCTAACTCATTCTATGAGGCCAAAATTACCCTGATATCAAAGCCAAAGATACTACAAGAAGAATACAGATCATATCTCTTATGAGCACTGATGCAAATATCCTCAACAAAATACTAGCAAACCAAATGCAACAGCTTATTAAAAGGTTTACACATTATGATCAAGTGTGATTTATCCCTGAAATGCAAAGATGTTTGAACATATGAAAATTAATGAATATAATACACCACATTAACCCTTTTCCCATTTGCCCTGAGAATATTCACTGGTAGTGCTTGCAACTGTAGCATTTATCCCAAGACAACTTTGCCACAAAATATCTCACTTTCATTATAATTTTTGTATCACTCTAATATACCAACTTTGGAAACAAAAGATGTCATACTATTTATAGCATTCTGTTTTTAGTAGTGGTATTTCCATTTACAAAATATGATAATTCTTAATCACTGAAAACATCAAATCCTATAAAACATAGCATTCCTACGTATGAACATTCTCGAATGTTTCTTGCCTGAAGATTCATTTGATAAATCTGATTTTTCCCAAATAATAGATGATTCTGATGATTCAGACTATTTGGATGTTATTTCTGTTTAGAGATAACTCCAGGAACAGCTTTTATATTTTGTTTTCACATTAAAAATCAGTCATATTTGCTTCAGCCTCAAAGAGAGTGTTTATGTATAATTAAACAAGTGCTGGCAGCTCACTGCACTTTTTTTCTGAATGGGAAACGGGTTAACAGAATGAAAGGGAAAAACCACATGATTGTCTCAATTGATACAGAAATAGCATTTGATGGAATTCAACACCTTTTCATGAAAAAAGGACTAAAACAACTAGAAATAGAAATAAAACTACTTCAAAGAAATAAAAGCCATGTATGAAAAACCCACAGCAAACATTATACTCAATGGTAAAAGACTGAAAACTTTTTCTTTAAAATTAGAAGTGAGGCAAAAATGCCCACTTTTGCCTTTTCTGCTCAGCATAGTACCAGAAGTTATAGCTAAAGCAATTAGGAAGAAAAATAAGTAAAAGACATCCAAATTGAAAAAGAAGAGGAAAAATTATCTCTGTTCACAGATGATGTAATATTATATTTTAAAAACCCTTAAAAATTCCACAAAAGACTGTTAGAACTGTTAAGTTAATTCAGAAAAGTAACAGGATAAAAAGTCAACACACAAAACCAATAGCATTTCTACATATATACTAACAATGAATGATTTGAAAGGGAGATTAGGAAAAAATGTCATTTAAACAGCACCAAAAATAATAAAATATCTAGAAATTAACCAAAGAAGTGAGAGACTTGTACAAAGAAAACTAAAAGCATTGCTGAAATAAATCAAAGAAGACATAAATGGAAAAACATCCATGATTATGAATTGGAAGATAGTATTGTTAAAATGCTCATACTATTCAAAATGTTCTACAGATTCAGTGTTATCAAATCTCTATGACATTTTTTGCAGAAATAAAAGATAAATTAAATTCAAAAGGCATCTTTAGAAACCTCAAATAGCCAAAACAATCTTTAAAAAGAAGAACAAAGCTGGGGGACTGGCACTTCCTGATTTCAAAACTTACTACAAAGCTATAGTAATCAAAGCAGTGTGGTACTGGCAAAAGATAGACATATAGACCAATGAAACAGAATAGGTAACCCAGAAATAAATCTTTGCATGTATGGTCAAATGAGTTTTGACAAGGATGCTTAGACCATTTAGTGAGGGAAAGACAGTCTTTTCAACAAAGCAGGCAGGGAAACCTGGATATTCATATCCAAAAAATGATATTGAACTCTTACCTAACAATGTATACAAAAATAAACTCAAAATGGACCAAATACTTAAACATAGGACCTAAAACTGTAAAACTCTTAGAAGAAAACATATGGCAAAAGCTTTACAACACTAGATCTGGCAATGATTTCTTGGATATGACACCAAGGGCACAGACAATGAAAGAAACAAAGGAAAAATTTTTAAATGTGTATTTCAAAATATGATATCAATAGGGTAAAAGTATTCAGATGAGAATATTTTCAAATCATACAGCTGATATGGATGAAAATACTTTCAAATTGTTTATCTGATAAGGAATTGATAACAGAGTGTATAGAAAACTTCTAAAACTGAACAACAACATGAATTCAAAAATGGGCAAATGACTTGAATAGCCATTTCTCCATAGAAGACATACAAATGCCCAATAAGAAAATAAAGATGCTGAGCATCACTAATCATTTGGAAAGTTCAAATCAAAACTACAATGGTGGGGGGTGACAGGCAAGATGGCCAAATAGGAACAGCTCCAGTCTGCAGCTCCCAGCAAGATCAGCACAGAAGGTGGGAGATTGCTGGATTTCCAACTGAGGTACCTGGCTCATCAAATTGGGACTGGTTAGACAGTGGGTGCAGCCCACGGAGGGTGAGCCAAAGTAAGGTGGGGCATCGCCTCACCCAGGAAGCAAAAGGGGTCAAGGAACTCCCTCCCCTAGCCAAAAAAAGCCATGAGGGACTGTGCCATGAGGAATGGTGCACTCTGGACCAGATACTGTGCTTTTCCCATGGTCTTCGCAACCCATAACCCAGGTGCCTACACCACCAGAGCTCTGGGTTTCAAGCACAAAAATGGGCGGCCATTTGGACAGACACAAAGCTAGCTGCAAGAGTTTTTTTTTCATACCCCAGTGGCACCTGGAATGCCAGTGAGACAGAACCATTCACTCCCCTGAAAAGGAGGCTGAAGCCAGGCAGCCAAGTGGTCTAGATCAGTGGATCCCACTTCCATGAAGCCCAGCAAGCTAAGATCCACTGGCTTGAAATTCTCACTGCCAGCACAGCAGTCTGAAGTCGACCTGGGACACTTGAGCTTGGTGTGGGGAGGGGCATTCACCATTACTGAGGCTTGAGTAGGTGGTTTTCCCCTCACAGTGTAAACAAAGCCACAGGGAAGTTCAAACTGGGCAGAGCCCACTACAGCTTGACAAAGACAGTGTAGCAACACTGCCTCTCTGGATTCCTCCTCTCTGGACAGGGCATCGCTTAAAGAAAGGCAGCAGCCCAGTCAGGGGCTTATCAATAAAACTCTCATCTCTCTGGGACAGAGCACCTGAGGGAAGGGGTGGCTGTAGACGCAGCTTCAGCAGACTTAAACGTTCTTGCCTACTGGCTCTGAAGAGAGCAGCAGATCTCCCAGCACAGTGCTCGAGCTCTGCTAAGGGACAGACTGCCTCCTCAAGTGGATCCCTGACCCCCATGCCTCCTGACTGGGAGACACCTCCCAGCAGGGGTCGATAGACACCTCATAGAGGAGAGCTCTGGCTAGCATCTGGCAGGTGCCCCTCTGGGATGAAGCTTTCGGAGAAAGGAACAGGCAGCAATCTTTGCTGTTCTGCGGCCTCCGCTGGTGATACCCAGGCAAACAGGGTCTGGAGTGGACCTCCAGCAAACTCCAGCAGACCTGCAGCAGAGGGACCTGGCTGTTAAAAGGAAAACTAACAAACAGAAAGGAATAGCATCAACATCAACCAAAAGGATGTCCACACAGAAACCCCATTTGAAAGTCAACAGCATCAAAGACTAAAGGTAGATAAATCCACCAAGATGAGGAAAAAAACAGCACAAAAAGGCTGAAAATTCCCAAAACCAGAATGCCTCTTCTCCTCCAAAGAATCACAACTCCTCACCAGCAAGGGAACAAAACTGAGCGGAGAATGAGTTTGACAAATTGACAGAAGTAGGCCTCTGAAGTTGGGTAATAAAAAACTCCTCCGAGCTAAAGGAGCATATTCTAATCCAATGTAAGGAAGCTAAAAGCCTTGAAAAAAGGTTAGAAGAATTGCTAACTAGAATAACCAGTTTGGAGAAAAACATAAATGACTTGATGGAGCTGAAAACCACAACACAAGAACTTCATGAAACATACACATGTATCAATAGCCAAATTGGTCAAGCGGAAGAAGGAATATCAGAGATTGAAGATCAACTTAATGAAATAAAACATGAAGACAAGATTAGAGAATAAAGAATGAAAAAGAACAAACAAAGCCTCCAAGAAATATGGCACTATGTGAGAAGACCAAACCTACATTTGATTGGTGTACCTTAAAGTGACAGGGAGAATGGAACCAAATTGGAAAACACTCTTCAGGATATTACACAGGAGAACTTCCCCAACCTTGCAAGACAGGCCAACATTCAAATTCAGGAAATACAGAGAACACCACAAAGATAATCCACGAGAAGCACAACCCCAAGGCACATAATTGTAAGATTCATCAAGGTTCAAATGAAGGAAAAAATGTTAAGGACAGCCAGAGAGAAAGGCCGGATTACCCACAAAGGGAAGCTCATCAGACTAACAGTGGATCTCTCTGCAGAAACCCTACAAGCCAGAAGAGAGTGGGGGCCAATATTCAACAATATTCTTCTTTTTTGTTTTTGTTTTTTTTTGAGATGGAGTCTCACTCTGTCACCCATGCTGGAGTGCACTGGTGTGATCTTGGCTCACTGCAGTCTCCACCTCCTGGGTTCATGTCATTCTCCTGCTTCATTCTCCCACGTAGCTGGGACTACAGGTGCCCGTCACCACACCTGGCTAATTTTTTTGTATTTTTAGTAGAACAAGGTTTCACCATGTTAGCCAGGATGGTCTTGATCTCCTGACCTCTTGATCTACCCTCTTCGGACTCCCAAAGTGCTGGGATTACAGGCGTGAGCCACCGCTCCCAGCTCAACATTTTTAAAGAAAAGAATTTTCAACCAAGAATTTCATATCCAGCCAAACTAAGCTGCGTAAGTGAAGGAGAAATAAAATCCTTTACAGGCAAGCAAATGCTGAGATGTTGTCACCACCAGGCCTACCTTGCAAGAGCTCCTGAATGAAGCACTAAACATGGAAAGGAAAACCTGGTACCAGACATTGCAAAAACATACCAAATTGTAAAGACTATTGACACTATGAAAAAACCTAATCAACTAATGGTGCAAAATAACCAGCTAGTATCATAAGGACAGGATCAAATTCACATATAACAATATTGACCTTAAATGTAAACTGGCTAAATGCCCCAATTAAAACACACAGACTGGCAAATTGGATAAAGAGTCAAGACCCATGTCACACGCAAAGACAAACATAGGTTCAAAATAAAGGGATGGAGGAATGAATATTTACCAAGCAAATGGAAAGCAAAAAAGAAAAAAAGAAAGAAAAAAAGAAAAAGCAGGGGTTGCAATCGTAGTCTCTGATAAAACAGGCTTTAAACCAACAAAGATCAAAAAAGACAAAGAAGGGCATTACATAATGGTAAAGGGATCAATGCAACAAGAAGAGCTAACTATCCTAAATATATATGCACCCAATACAGGAGCACCCAGATTCATAACGCAAGTTCTTAGAGACCTACAATGAGACTTAGACTCCCACACAAGTGGGAGACTTTAACACTCCACTGTCAATAATAGACAGATCAAGGAGACAGAAAACTAACAAGGATATTCGGAACTTGAACTCAGCTCTGTACCAAGTGGACCTAATAGTCGTCTACAGAACTCTCCACCCCACATCAACAGAATATACATTCTTCTCAGCACCAAAAAACATTTATTCTAAAATTGATCACATACTTGGAAGTAAAACACTCCTCAGCAAAGGCAAAATAATGGAAATCATAACAAACAATCTCTCAGACCACAATGCAATCATATTAGAACTGCACAACTACATGGAAGCTGAGCAACCTGCTCCTGAATGACTACTGGGTAAATAATTAAATTAAGGCAGAAGTAAATAAGCTCTTTGAAACCAATGAGAACAAAGGCACAACGTACTAGAATCTCTGGGACACACCTAAAGCAGTGTTTAGAGGGAAATTTATAGCACTAAATGCCCACAGGAGAAGGCAGGAAAGATCTAAAATTGACACTCTAACATCACAATTAAAAGAACTAGAGAAGCAAGAGCAAACAAATTCAAAAGCTAGCAGAACACAAGAAATAACTAAGGTCAGAGCACAGCTGAAGGAGATAGAGATAAGAAAAACCCTTCAAGAAAAATCAATGAATACAGGAGCTGGTTTTTTTTTTTTTAAAGATTAACAACATAGGCTGCTAGTCAGACTAATAAAGAAGAAAAGAGGGAAGAATCAAATAGACACAATAAAAAATGATAAAGGGGATATCAACACTGATCCCACAGAAATACAAACTGCCATCAGAAAATACTATGAACACCTCTGTGCAAATAAACTAGAAAATCTAGAAGAAATGGATAAATTCCTGGACATATATATGCTCCCAAGACTAAATTAGGAAGAAGCCGAATCCCTGAATAGACCAACAACAATTACTGCCAGACGGATTAACAGCCAAATTCTACCAGAGGTACAAAGAGGAACAGGTACCATTCCTTCTGAAACTGTTCTAAACAATAGAAAAAGAGTGACTTCTTCCTAACTTATTTTATGAGGCCAGCATCATCCTGATACCAAAACCTGGCAAAGACACAACAACAACAACAAAAAATTCAGGCCAATATCCCTGTTGAACATCGATGCGAAAATCCTCAATAAAATACTGGCAAAGTGAATCCAGCAGCACATCAAAAAGCTTATCCACCATGATCAAGTCGGCTTCATCCCTGGGATGCAAGGCTGGTTCAACATATGCAAATCAATAAACGTAATCCATCACATAAACAGAAGCAATGACAAAAAACACATTATTATCTCAATAGATGCAGAAAAGGCCTTCAATAAAATTCAACATCCCTTCATGCTAAAAACTCTCAAAAAACTAGGTATTGATGGAACATTTCTCAAAATAGTAAGAGCTATTTATGACAAACCCACAGCCAATATCATACTGAATGGGCAAAAGCTGGAAGCATTCCCTTTGAAAACTGGCACAAGACAAGGATGCCCTCTCTCACCACTTTTATTCAACATAGTATTGGAAGTTCTGGCCAGGGCAATCAGGCAAGAGAAAGAAATAAAGGGTATTTAAATAGGAAGAGAAGAGGTCAAATTGTCTCTGTTTGCAGATGACATGACTGTACATTTAGAAAGCCCCATTGTCTCAGCTCAAAATCTCCTTAAGCTGATAAGCAACTTCAGCCAAAGTCTCAGGATACAAAATCAATGTGCAAAAATCACAAGCATTGCTATACACCAATAATAGACAGAGAGAAAAATCATGAGTGAACTCCCATTCACAATTGCTACAAAGAGAATAAAATACCTAGGAATATGACTCACAAGGGATGTGAAGGGCCTCTTCAAGGAGAACTACAATCCACTGCTCAAGGAAATAAGAGAGGACCCAAACAAATGGAAAAACATTCCATGCTCATTGACAGGAAGAATCAATGTTGTGAAAATGGCCATACTACCCAATGTAGTTTATAGATTCAATGCTATCCCCATCAAACTACCATTGACTTTCTTCACAGAATTAGAAGAAACTACTTTGAATTTCATATGGAACAAAAAAAAAAGCCTGTAGAGCCAAGACAACCCTAAGCAAAAAGAACAAAACTGGAGGCATCACACTACCTGATTTCAAACTATACTACAAAGCTACAGTAGCCAAAACAGCATGGTACTGGTACCAAAACAGATATATAGACCAACGGAACAGAACAGAGGCCTCAGAAATAACACCGCACATCTACAACCATCAGATCCTTGACAAACCTGATAAAAACAAGAAATGTGGAAAGGATTCCCTATTTCATAAATGGTGTTGGTAAAACTGGCTAGCCATATGCAGAAAACTGAAACTAGACCCCTTCCTTACACCTTATAAAAAAATTAACTCAAGGTGGATTAAAGACTTAAGCATAAAACCTAAAACCATAAAAATACTGGAAGAAAACCTGGGCAATACCATTCAGGAGATATGCATGGGCAAAGACTTCATGACTAAAACACCAAAAGCAATGGCAACAAAAGTCAAAATTGACAAATGGGATCTAATTAAACTAAAGAGCTTCTGCACAGCAGAAGAAACTATCATCAGAGTGAACAGGCAACCTGCAGAATGAGAGAAAAAATTTTCAATCTATCCATCTGACAAAGGGCTAATATCCAGCATCTACAAAGAACTTAAATAAATTTTCAAGAAAAAATGAAAGAACCCCATCAAAAAGTAGGCAAACGATATGTCCAGACACTTCTCAAAAGAAGACATTTATGTGGCCAACAAACATATGAAAAAAGCTCATCATCACTGGTCATTAGAGAAATGCAAATCAAAACCACAATGAGATACATTCTCACACCAGTTAGAATGCCAATCATTAAAAAATCAGGAAACAACAGATGCTGCAGAGGATGTGGAGAAATAGAAACGCTTTTACAATGTTGGTGGGAGTGTAAATTCATTCAACCATTGTGGAAGACAGTGCGACGATTCCTTAAGGATCTATAACCAGAAATACCATTTGACCCAGCAACCCCATTACTGGGTATATACCCAAAGGATTATAAATCATTCTACTATAAAGACACACGCACACGTATGTTTATTGCAGCACTGTTCACAATAGCAAAGACTTGGAACCAGCCCAAATGCCCATCAATGACAGACTGGATAAAGAAAACGTAGCACATATACACCATGGAATACTATACAGCCATAAAAAGGATGGGTTCATGTCCTTTGCAGGGACATAGATGAAGCTGGAAGCCATCATTTTCAGCAAACTAACAAAGGGACAGAAGATGAAACACTGCATATTCTCATTCATAAGTGGGAGTTGAACAATGGACACAGGGAGGGGAACATCACACACCAGGGCCTGTCAGGGGGTGGGGTGCTAGGGAAGGGATAGCATTAACAAAATACCTAATGTAGGTGACGGGTTGATGGGTGCATTAAACCACCATGGCACTTGTATACCCACCGTGGCACTTGTGGAACCTGCACATTTTGCACATGTATTCAGAACTTATATATATATATATAAGTTGCAATATATAATATAATTATATATAATTA
>NW_012111253.1:3850261-3929445 GCF_000951035.1 Colobus angolensis palliatus
ATAATATAATATATATGTTATAAGCTTAATTAAAACAAACAAAACAAAACAAAACAAAGCAAAAAACTACAATGGTATACCACCTCAAATCCATTAGGATGGCTACTATCAAAACAACAGAGAAAAACAAGTGTTGATGAGTATGTGGAGAAACTGGATCCCTTATGCACTGTGGGAATATAAAACAGTATAGCCAGTGTATAAGAGTATGGTGGTTCCTCAAAAAATTAGAAATAGAATTACTGTATGATCCAGCAATTTTACTTCTGGGTATATACTCAAAATAATTGAAAGCAGGGTCTTGAAGATCTACTTGTACACTCATACTGATAGCAGCATTATTCACAGTAGCTAGAACATGGAAGCAACCCAAGTGTCTATTGATGGATGAACGGATAAGCAAAATGTGGTATACGCATACAGTGGAATATTATTCAGCCTTAAAAGGAGTGAAAATTCTGCAACATGCTACAACATTGATGTACCTTGAGGACATTTTGCAAAATGAAATAAGCCAGTCACAAAAAGGCAAGTACAATATAATTTCACTTAAATGAGGTACCTAGAGTAGTCAAAATCACTGAGACAGAAAGTAGAATGGTGGTTTCCAGGGGCTGGGAAGAGTGGGAAATGAAGAGTTGGTGTTTAATGGGCATAGAGTTTCAGTCTTACAAGATGCAAAGAGTTCTGCAGATGGATGATGGTGATGTCTGCACGACATCCCCAATGTGTTTAAATACCAATGAATTGTACATTTGCTGATTAAGATGATAAATTTCATGTGTATTTTACCACAAAAAAATTTTGGAGGCTGAAGTAGAACAATATTCTAATTATAACCATATTATTGGCACCACTTAGATAGCACTTGCTCTATGCTAGACACTGTTCTAATTTCTCTCTCTGTATTAACTCAAATGTGGAAAATAAGACCCAGCGATTGCCCTAATTCAGTATTCCTCATACTTCATTTGGAGATCTGGTTAAAATGCAGATTTGAATGCAGTAGGTTTAGGCTGAGTCCTGAAATTCTCCCTGGGACACTGATGCTGCTGGTCCATATACCACACTTTGAGTAGCCAGGGCCTAATGTTCCACATCTACTAAATCAAGACCAAGATTCACACGCTGATTATCAGAGATAGAGCCCAGTATTCTTTCTATTCCGTTATTGCTATCTCTAGAGATTTTTTCCCTCCTGCTGCAGTTTGATAGAAGGCAACTCGGCAGTTAATTACAGGCTGCCAGTTCCAGAGTGCAGTGCTGTGCAGCAAACAGAAAGCACCCTTTTTCACAGTCAGCTCTCTATTGCACTAGCAGCCTTGGCTATGAGTAGTTGTCTAACCCTCAGTAAATTTGGCCACGCATGCATCATGCTTCAGAATTGAACTTTAAAAAAATAATGTGCTGGGACTAATAAGCCAGTTGTAGCTATCAATGCACCTCTTCAGAGGAGAAAGGAAAGGGGAAGAAGGAAGTGAATAGACTTAGGAAAGAGAATGGATGGAAAGTGGAAGAGTGTGGATGCTGGAGGGGAAAAAGGTCTAAATTCCTTCTGTAGTCTATTTGGGGATGATTACTATAATAAAGAAATCACAAACATGCTCCCTGGTTGGGAGCAAGCCACAGCTGTTCAGGTGGTCTGCTGAGTAGCACCTCTGCTGAAGAAGCCTGATGATTATTTATTTGCATCACAGATTCCTCATTTTGCAGGTCTGGCTGTCTCAGCCTGCATGCTGACTGGCTGTCCAAGCGTGGGGCCATTGCTGATGATGATGGATTTCTGAGTTAGCCTCATTCTCTTCCTCCATGGAATAGCACACACTCTGAAATCAGAACTGTGCATGACCTTCCTGCTCCTGGAATAAGGGTGCCAAGGACTAGTGAGAGTCTCATGTCAGCAGGGCCAGGTACGTTTTACATGTGCACAGGCCCTTTATTCTTGCTAGATTTCTGTTAAAAAGGATATCATGGGTTATATTGAAATAGAGTTTTTTCTTTTTAAATTTTTTAAAATGAACTATAACTTACATAAATCCAATAAATCTTAAACATGCAGTATGATAAATGTTCACATATGTATGTATATATGTATATGATATGTATACACACACACACACATATATGTAGATATTCTACCATAGTCTTTTGAAATTCTTTATCAACCACTAAAGACAATATCCTCAATGCTCACAGCATAGTAAATACTAATGGGAATCACCTTTATGGTAATGAATCAAATTTCACTAGTTCTTGTCCCATCACTGTTAATGGACCCCTCTACAAATTATTCTCCACAAGGTGTTTTCATGTGCTTATGAAAGAGTCTCTCTCACTGTATCAACTACCTATTTTCATATTACTGCTGAAAAACAAATGAACTAAAAATCTTCCATGGCATTCAACTATATTTTTTATGCAACTAGAATATTGCATAAGCATAGGCTGCTTTAGGGTGGACTCAGAAAAACAGTTCTGCTAACCTTGACTGGGCTTCTTACACTTTTAAGTTGGAGATTCTAAAAATCCAAGATGGGTTTACCTGGGTGACTCAACTCTGCTCCATGTTTCCCTCATCTTTCTGAGACCAATGGCTAACCCAGGCATGTTTTTCTCATGCAACGGCAAAAGGATCAGAATCGATTATTGCTTCGTTGGACCTGCCCCACCCTCACTTCTGGCTCATTCTATTGGCCAAAGCAATCACATGGCTGAACCCAGAATCAAGAAGAAGTACACACTCTGATGGCAAAGGGTGCAGAAACAAGGAAGAAATAAATATTGTAGCATTAATGCCATGTACCACACTTGCCAAGAGATGCTGCTCTCTTTCTCTCATCAGGCACCAGAATCTTCCACCAAGTGCCACCACTGCTTCGTACCGCGGCCGGGTCCGTTTTGGAGGCACCAGACCCATGACAAGTCCCAAGCTGTGAGGAAGGAGAAAAATTTAGTGCTCTCCTCTTTGTTACAGTCTGAAAGATGGATGTGTGTAAGCTTGAGTCTTTTAGAAACCTTAATAAAATGTTTTTACTCATGGTCCTTCTCTTCCTAAGAACCCTTAGAGCTGGGGTGGGAATGAATTTATGTGACATCTACTACTAGGCATACTCAGAATCCTTGCTTTCCTCCAAGAATGTGGTCAAACTGGAGCCTTTTTCCTTTCTTCCCAGGAAGACCTCAGGAAATCTCAGTGAAGTTATACCAAATCTCCTTGCTTTATTAACAGAGCTCCAGCTATCTCAACATGATTTGGGTTTAAATTATATATATTTACTTATCATAATGACTGCTTAGTTAATGACTTCCTGTCATATCAGCTTTTAGAAAGCTATACCACTTTTAGGGCAACCGTTTCTTTTTTACTATTTCTCTATTGTATTTTGGTATAATTTTCTCACCCCAAAACACTCATGGCATAGTATAATACAATATAAACTATGCACATCCTCCCATATACTTCAAATCATCTCTAGATTATTTATAATACCCAATGCAATGTAAATGCTATGTAAATAGTTGTTATGCTATATTGACTTTTTATTTGTATTATTTTAATTGTTATGTTGTTTTTTCAAATATTTTTGATCAGTAGTTGAATTCACAGATACAGAGGGCTGACTATATATTCAAATCCTCTGTATAAAGCATGACACAATGCTAGAAACAATTCAAGTAAACCAGAAGAAGTCAGAAAAGAGGAAACAAAGAAACAAAAATCAAAACAACTAGAAAACAATTAATAAAGTGTCAGATATATATCCTAACAATAATTGTTTTAAATGTAATTTATATAAATATACCAAGTAAAAGGTAAAAATAGACACAGATTTTTTAAATGACCCAATTATATTCTGTCTATAGGAATCTCGAAAACAGTGCTATAGGAAGGATAATTTTTTTAACTTTTATTTTAAGTTCAGGGGTACTGAACTTAAAAGTTAAAAAAAGGTTTTAAAAAATGAAAAGTTTACCTTGTTACATAGGTAAGCTTGTGTCATGGGGGTTTGTAGTACAGATTATTTCATCACCAGGTATTAAGCCTAGTTCCCATTAGTTATTTTTCTTGATCTTCTCCCTCTTCCCACCCTCCATCCTCCAATAGGCCCTGGTGTTTGTTGTTCCTCTCTATGCGTGCATGTGTTCTCATCAGTTAGCTTCCACTTATAAAGAGAACATGCAGTATTTACATTCTGTTCCTGCATTAGTTTGCTAAGGGTAATGGCCTCCAGCTCCACCCATATCCCTGCAAAAGACATAATCTTGTTATTTTTTATGGCTGCATAGTATTCTGTGGTGTATATGTGCCACCTTTTCTTTATCCAGTCTATCCTTGATGGGCATTTAGGTTTATTCCATGTCTTTGCTATTGTGAATAGTGCTACAATAATCATACATGTGCATGTGTCTTTGTAACAGAATGATTTCTATTCCTTTGGGTACATACTCAGTAATAAGATTGCTAGGTCAAATGGTATTTCTGTCTTTAGGTCTTTGAGGAATTGCCACACTGTCTTCCACATGGTTGAACTAATTTACATTCTCACCAACAGTGTATGAGTGTTCCTTTTTCTCCATAACCTCGCCAGCATCTGTTATTTTTTGACTTTTTAATAATAGTCATTCTGACTGGTGTGATGCTATCTCATTGTGGTTTTGATTTGCATTTTTGAATGATCAGTGATGTTGAGCTTTTTAAAATATGCTTGTTGGCCACATGTATGTCTTCTTTTTAAAAGTGTCTGTTCATGTCCTTTGTCCACTTTTTTATGGGGTTTCCTTTGTTTTTGTAAATTTGTTTAAGTTCCTCATAGATGCTGGATATTAAACCTTTGTCAGATGCATAGGTTGCAGAAACTTTCTCCCATTGTTTAGGTTGTCTGTTTACTCTATTGATAGTTTCTTTTGCTGTGCAGAAGCTATTTAATTAGACCCACGTTGTCAATTTTTGCTTTTCTTGCAATTGCTTTTGGCGTCTTTGCCATGAAATCTTTGCCTGTGCCTATGTCCTGAAATGTATTACCTAGGTTGTCTTCCAGAGTTTTTATACTTTTGGGTTATATTTAAGTCTTTAATCCATCTTGAGTTAATTTTTTTATAAATGATGTAAGAAAGGGGTCCAGGTTCAATCTTCTGCACATGGCTAGTCAGTTATCTCAGCATCATTTATTGGATAGGGAATCTTTTCTTCGTTGCTTGTTTTGGTCACGTTTGTCAAAGATCAGATAATTGTAGGTGTGCAGCCTTATTTCTGGGTTCTCTATTCTGTTCCATTAGTGTATGTGTCTGTTTTTGTACCAATACCATGCTGTTTTGGTTACTGTAGCCCTGTAGTATAATTTGAAGTTGGGTAATGGGATGCCTCTAGCTTTGTTCTTTTTGCTTAGGATTGCCTTGGCTATTTGGGCTCTTTTTTGATTCCATATGAATTTTAAAGTAGTTTTCTCTAGTTTTCTGAAGAACGCCAATGGTAGTTTAATAGGAATAGCATTGAATCCATAAATTGCTTTGGGCAATATGGCCATTTAAACGATGTTGATTCTCCCTATCCATGAGCATGGAGAATTTTTCCAGTTGTTTGTATCATCTCTGATTTCTTTGAGCAGTGGTTTGTAATTCTTTTTGTAGAGCTCTTTCACCTTCCTAGATAGCTGTATCCCTAGATATTTTATTTTTTGTGGCAATTGTGAATGGGAATTTGTTCCTGATTTGGCTTTTGGTATGATTGTTGTTGATTTCTGTGCATTGATTTTGTATCCTGAGACTTTGCTGAAGCTGTTTATTAGCTTAAGAAGCTTTTGGGCTGAGACAATGGGGTTTTCTAGATATAGGATCATGTCATCTGCAACCAGGGATAGTTTCACAGGAAGAATAAAAGTAAACAGATGGAAAAAGATATACCATGTAAACGCTAACCAAGAGAAAGCTAGAGTGGCTATACTAATATCAGATAAAGCAGATAAGGCAGATGAAATTATGAGTTACAAGGAGAGATACTCCATGATGATACACGGGTCCATCAACCAAGAAGGCATAACAATTGTAAATGTGTATTGCCACATAATGGTGCTAATAAAACACATGAGATAGAAACTTACAGAATTGAAAAGAGAAATAGATAAATTCACAATTATACTTCAAGAGCTCGATACCCCTCTCTCAATAATTCATAGAATCACCACATAGAAAATCAGTGAAGATATAAGTGAACTGAACAATAAATAGTATTAGCCACAGGATCTAATTAACACTTGTAAAAACACTTCACCCAACAATATAAGAATTCACTTTTTTTGTCTTGTTTTGTTTTTGAGACAGAGTCTCGCTCTGTTGCTCAGGCTGGAGTGCAGTGGCACTATCTCAGCTCACTGCAAGCTCCGCCTCCTGGGTTCACGCCATTGTCCTGCCTCAGCCTCCCAAGTAGCTGGGATTACAGGTGCCCGCCACCACGCCCGGCTAATTTCTTGTATTTTTAGTAGAGATGGGGAAGAATTCACGTTTTTTAAATCATGCATAGAACAGTCACAAAGATACCTCACATCCTGACTCATAAAATAAAACTCAACAAACTGAAGAGAATTAAAACTGTTTAGATATCATCTCTGATCATAATTGAATCAAACTAAAAGTTAACAGAAAGACAACTGGTAAATCTCCATATACTTGGAAATTCAACAACATACTTCTAACCAACTCATGAGTCAAAGAAGTCCTTTCAATACAAATAAAAAACTTACATAGAACGGAAGGAAAATGAAAATACAACAACTTAAAGCTTGTGAAATGCAGCTAAAGCTGCGCATATAAGGAAATTTATAGTATTAAATGCTTATATTAGGAAAGATTAAAGGTTTCAAAACAGTAGTCTGAATTTCTACCTCAACAAATTAGAAAAACAATAAAATAAACCAGAAAGAAAGCAACTGAAGAAAAATGATAAAAATAAGAGCACAAATACATGAAAACAGGAAAATAGAGAGGAATGAATAAAAAATTAAAGCAGATTATTTGGAAATGTAAAGAAAATTGATAAAATCCTAGCACAACTGAAAAACAGAAAAATCATAAGTTATCAATATTGGAAATGAACAGGGATACCACTGTGAACACCACAGTTATTAAAGGAGTAATAAGATGATTCTACAAACATCTTTACATACATAAATTCAACTATAGCCTGATAAAAGAAAATTACAAATTGACATCCCTCAGGAACATAGACACAGAAATTTCCAACAAAAGATTAGCAAATCAAATCTAGAAACATATAAATGGAATTACAGATGACAACCAAGGAATTTTATTCCAGGAATGCAAAGGTGGTTCAGTATTTGAAAATCAATCAATGTAATCCTCTATGCTAACAGAACTGAATAAGAAAACTTGCTTGATCATATTAACTGATGCAGAAAAGGTACTTAACAAAATCCAAATTCCATTCTTGGGAAAAACTTTCAGCAGACTGGGAATTGAAAGGAACTTGAATATTCTTGACCAGAAAAAGGGCAACTGCAGAAAAACAAAAACAAAAAACTCTATGGCTAGCATTATACATAATGTGAAAGACCAAATGTGTTTTGCCAGAGCCAAGAAAAGGATAGCTACTGCTACTACCCTCATTTGACATAGTACTACAAGTCTTAGCCTGTGCAATAAGGATATAAAAGGCAAGAAAAGGATATAAAAGGCAGGCAGATTAGAAAGGAAGAAATAAATTCTTTTTATTTGTAGAAGATATATTGTCTATGTAGAAAAATCCCAAGGACTTTATAGGAAAACCCCTATAAATAATAAATGAATTTAGTAAATTTACACAAAAATTAATCACTTTTTAATATACAAACAATGAACTATTGGAAAATAAAATGAAAAAAATTCAATACCATTTATAATTCTTCCCAGAAAAGGGACACCAAGGTATAAGCCTAGTAAAACATATACAGATACTATATGCTGAAACTGTTGAATTTTGATAAAAGAAATCAACAAAGATACAAATATATGGAGAGACAATACTATGTTCATGGATTGGGAGACTAAACATAGTAAAGATGTTATTTCTCCTAAAATTGACCTATACAGTCAACACAATTTCCATAAAAATCCCAGCAGTATCTTTTGTAGATATAGACAAGCTTAATATAAAAATTATACAGAAAGACAGAGAAACTAGAATAGCTAAAACAATGTTGAAAAAAAATAAAATTGGAGTAATCATACTACCAAATTTTAGGACTTAGTGTATACTTACAGTAACAAAGACAACGTAGCATTAGTGGAGGGGTAGACAGGCAAACAGATAGATACAGACATACATATATAGATACATACATCTGTACATACACACATACATAGATCAGTGGAATAGAATAGAGAACCCCAAAATAATATTCACCAAATATGTGTAACTAATTTTTGCGAAGACACAAAAGGAATTCAAGGAAGGAACTATTGTCTTTTCAGCATGTGTCACTAGAACAATTGGACATCAGTGGGCCAAAACACACATACGAACACACAGAACAAGCTTTACATCTCATATGAACATTTTTATTTCAAAATGGATTATAAATGTAAAACTATAAGATTTATTGAAGAGAATATAAGAAAACATCTTTGTTAGCAAGAGAGTTCTTAAATGTGATGCCAAAATACACTATCCATAGATTTAAAAGATCACCCAAATCTACTTAATCAAAATGTAAAATTTTTGCTCTGTGAGATGAAGAGGATGAAAAGATAAGCCACAGGCTGGGAAAAATATCTGTAAATCATATATCTGAGAAAGGAATCATAACCGGAATATATAAAGAATTATCTAAATTCAACAGTAATAAAACAACACGGTCCAGTTAGAAAACAGACAAAATATTTGAACAGCATTTTACCAAAGAAGATATATGGGTGGAAACTAAGTACATTTTAAAAAAATGTTCACCATCATTAGCCATTAGGAAAATGCAAATTAAAGCCACTACACATCTTTTAGAATAGCTAGTATTAAGAAAAAATACTGACTATACCAAGTACTTGTGGTATACTGGAGGAACTGGATCTCTGGTACATTTCTGGTGGGAATGTAAAATTGTACAACCTCTTCGGAAAACAATTTAGTTATTTCTTAAGAAGGTAAACATGCATTTATCACATAATCCAGCAACCACACTTCCGGACATTTATCCTAGAAAAATGAACACTTGCATTTACACAAAAAGCTGTGCATAAGTGTACTTAGCAGGTTTATATGTGCAAAAGCCAAAAATTGGAAACAATCTAAAGGACCCTCAACAAGTTAATGGATAAACAAATTGTGGTACATCCAGACCATGGAATGCTACTCATTGATAAATAGTAATGAACTGTTGATACATGTAACAACTGGGATAGATGAAGGTTATTATAATGAGTCAATAAAACCAATCTCAAAAGGTAACATGATACATGTATAATATTCTCAAAATGACAAAACTATAGACAAGGAAAACAGACTGGTGGTTGTCAAGGATTTGGGGAGGGAGTGGGAAGGTATGAGTATAAAGCATCAACACAGAAGAGTTCTTTTATGGTGACATGACAGTTGTATATATTGTTGGTGATGGTAGTTGTATACATCTATACAAGTGACCAAATTTCATAGAATTGTACATACTAAATAAGTGATGAAAACACTGGCAAAACCAGAATAAAGTCTGTAGTTTAGTTAATTGTATTATGCCAATGTCAATTTCCTGGATTTGATCATGTGCTATAGTTATGTAAGATGTTCCCATTGTGGGAAGCTGGGTCATGGGTACAGGAGACCGCTCTGTAGTATTTTTGCAACTTTTTGTGAATCTGTAATAATTATGCAATAAAAAGTTAAGAAATATTATTTGTTGTCATATCACAAATGGTTACAATTTGTCCCCTCTATATCTTGAGGATACATTTTCTTTATTTTCACATTAAGGAAGACTTTAATGGAATTTTTTCTATATAACGGTATTGCCCTGAACAATGGGTTTTTCAGGAATTAATGGAAGTCATTAAACAACAGATAAGGGCATAGTCTTGAATCTCTCTGTTTTTTTGTTTTGTTTTGTTTTGTTTTTTTGAGAAGGAGTCTCGCTTTGTCCCCCAGTCTGGAGTGCAGTGGTGCGATCTCCGCTCACTGCAAGCTCCGCCTCCCGGGTTCACGCCATTCTTCTGCCTCAGCCTCCTCAGTAGATGGGACTACAGGTGCCCGCCACCACGCCTGGCTAATTTTTCTTTGCTTTTCTTTTTTTTTTTTTTTTTTTGTAATTTTAGTAGAGACAGGGTTTCACCATGTTAGCCAGGATGGTCTCAATCTTCTGACCTCATGATCCACCCGCCCCCGCCTCCCAAAGTGCTGGGATTACAGGCGTGAGCCACCGTTCCCAGCCATCTTGTATGTCTTTTGATGACCTGACCTTCATTATCCAGAATGTGTCACATTTTGGGTGTACCCTTGACACATAGGTTAAATTGCATTGCAAATAATTCTGTTACAATTGTACATACAAATTCTTCCACCTTGTTTCAGCAAACTTCCGCTGCATAACAAATCAACTGCATTGGTTTTCTATTGTTATATGACGCATTTATACAAAATTAGTTGCTTAAAACAGCCCTCATTTCTTAGCTCACAATTCTGAAAGTCAGCAGTCCAGCATAGCTGGTCTGGGTTCCCTGATCAGGGCATCACAAGACTGGGATCAAGTTATCAGGCTAAATTCTAATCTGGAAAACACTGGGGATAAAAATCAGCTTCTAAGCTCATTTTTGCTATTGGCAGAATTCAGTTTCTTGCAATTGTAGGACTGATGTCCCATATCCTTGTTGGTTATCATTTGGGGGCCACTCTCAGACCCTGGAGACCACCTTTATTCCTTGCCATATAACTGCTTTCATCTTCAAACCAGCAACTGTGCATCAAATTATTCTTATGTTTTGAATCTCTGACTTTCTTTCTGCTTCTAGCCAGAGAAAACTTCACTTTTAAAAACTGTATACAGTTAGGTCAATCTACCAAGAATAATCTCATTTTATTTCTTTTAAAATTGTGGTAAAAAATACATAACATAAAAATTTACCTTTTTTTTTTTTTTTGAAACGAAGTTTCACTATTGTTGCCCAGGTTGGAGTGCAATGGCACGATCTCAGTTCACCACAACCGCCCCCCACCCCCCGGGTTTAAGCAATTCTTCTGCCTCAGCCTCCCGAGTAGCTGGGATTACAAGCATGCACCACAATGCCCGGTTAATTTTGTATTTTTAGCAGAGATGGGATTTCTCCGTGTTGGTCAGTTTAGTCTCGAACTCCTGACCTCAGGTGATCTGCCCACCTCGGCCTCTCAAAGTGCTGGGATTACAGGCATGAGTCACTGCACCTGACCAAAAATTTACTATCTTAAGTGTTTTTAAGTGTACAGAATAGTAGTGTTAACCACATGCACATTGCTGTGCAATAGATCTCTAGAACTTTAATCTTGCAAAACTGAATTATTATATACATTGAGAAACAACTCCCCTTTTCCCCCATATCCAGCCTTTGGAAACCACCATTCCATTTTCTGTTTCTAAAAGTTTGATTACTTTAGATACCTCATGTAAGTGGAATCATGCAGCATTTGTCTATTTGTGACTGCCTCACTTCACTTCAAATAATGTCCTCCAGGTTCATCCATGTTGTAGCATGTTTCTTCTTTTCTAAGCCTGAATAATATTCCATTGTACATATACTACATTTTGTTTATCCATTCATCTGACAATGGGCATTTAGGTTGCTTTCACCTCTTGACTACTGTGAATAATGCTGCAATGAACATGGGTGTGCAAATCTCTCTCTGAGATCCTGTTTTTTAATTCTTTTGGATACATACCCAGAAGTGAGGTTGCTGGATCATGTGGTAATACTTGTTATTTTCTCTTTTTTTGATGGTGGCCATCCTAAAGGGTCATTTGCATTTCTCTGAAGATTTGTGATGTTGAGCATTGTTTCATATGCTTATTGGTCACTTATATATCTTTTTTGAAGAGATTTGTATTGCAGTCATCTGCTCATTTTTAAATTGGATTGTTTCTTCTTTTGTTGTTGCTGTTGAGTTGAAGGTCTTTATGTATTCTGAATATTAACTCCTTAATAGATAGAAGGTTTGTAAATATTTTCTCTCATTCTGTAGGTTTCCTTTTCACTCCTTTGATTCTTTCATTTGCTGTGCAGTTTTTGTTTGATGTAGTTCCATTTATCTAATGTCACAAAGCTTTTCTCCTAGGTTTTCTTCTAGAAGTTTTATAGTTTTAGATCTTATGCTTAGATCTTTAATCCAGTTCAAGTGAATTTTTGTATATGGTGCAAGGCACAGGTCCAGTTTCATTCTTTTGCATGTGGATATCTGGTTTTCCCAATACCATTTTTTAAAGAGACTGTCTTTCCCTCATTGTGACTCCTTGTCAAAAATTATATGACCCTATATGTGAACATTTATTTCTGGGCTCTCTATTCTGTTCTGTTGGTCTATGTGTCTGTTTTTTCGTTTTGTGCCGGTGCCATACTGTTTTGATTACTATTGTCTTGTAATATAATTTGAAATCAGAAAGTATGATGCCTCCAGCTTTGTTTTTATTGCTCAAGATTGCTTTGGCTAGTTGACATTTTCTGTAATCCCATATGAATTTTATAATTAATTTTCTATTTCTGTGAAAAATATCATTGGAATTCTCATAGGAATTACACTGAATCTCAAAATAGCTTTGGTAATTATGAAATTTTAACAATATTAATCCTTCCAATACATGAACACAGGATATATCCCTACTTACTTGTGTCTTCTTCAATCTTTTTTATCAATGTTTTATAGTTTTCATTGTACCGATCTTTCACATCCTTGGTTAAATTCATTTCTGAGTATTTTATTTTTTTTTTTGATGCTATAGTAATTGGAATAGTTTTCTTAATTTCTTTTTGGGATAGTTATTGTTAGTATATAGAAATGCAATTGATTTTTGTATAATGATTTTGTATTCTGAAGATTTACTGAATTCATTTATTTGTTCTAACGGTTGGTGGAGTCTTTAGGGTTTTCTCTACATAAGATCATGTAATCTGCAAACTGAAACAATTTTACTTATTTCCTTCCAATTTGGATGTTTTTTTCTCTCACCTAATTATTCTGGCTAGGACTTTCACTACTATGCTGAAAAGAAGTGGCAAGAGTGGGCACTCCTGTCTTGTTCCTGATCTTATGGGAAAATCTTACATCTTTTCACTATTGAGTATGATGCTGCCTGTGGGCTTGACATATATGGCTTTTATTATGTTGAGTTATACTTCTTCTATACCTAATTTGTTGAGAGTTTTTATCAGGAAAGAAGGTTGAATTTTGTCAAATACTTTTCTGCATCTGTTGAAACAATCATGTGACTTTTATCCTTTTTCTTAAAATGTGGCATCTCACATTTATAAATATGCACATGTTGAATCGTCCTTGTATCCCAGGGGTAAATCCCACTTGATCATGGTGTATAATCCTTTTCATGTGATGTTGAATTCAGTTTGTTAGTATTTTGCGGATGATTATTGCTTCTATGTTCATCAGGGTCTGTAATTTTATTTTCTGGTAGTGTCCTTGTCTGGCTTCGGTAACATAATAATATTGGCCTCATAAAATGAGTATGGAAGTGTCCCCTCCTCTTTTTGTTATTTCAATCTCCTCTCTTTTTCTTTTAGTCTAGCTAAGGGGTTGCCAATTTTGTTGATATTTTCAAAAACAACTCGTTTTGTTATTTTTTTCTGTTGTTTTTCTCTTCTCTGTTTCATTTATTTCTACTCTAATGTTTATGATTTCCTTCTTACTGCTTTCTTTGGAGTTAGTTAATTTTTCTCTTTCTAATTCCTTAAGAAGAAAAGTCAGGTTGCCATTTGAGATCTTTCTTCTTTGTTAATGTAGGCAGTTACTCTATCAACTTCCCTTTCAGTACTGCCTTTGCTGTATCCCATAAGTTTTGGTATGCTATATTTTCATTTTCATTTGTATCCTGATATTTTCAAATTCCTTGTGATTTCTTTGACCCACTGTTTTTTTAAGAGTGTGTTTTTAATTTCCACATATTTGTGGATTTTCCAGTTTTGCTTTTTCTGTTTATTTCTAGTTTCATTCTATAGTTGTCAGAAAAGATAGTTGGTATGTTTTAAATCTTCATAAATCTGTCAAGACTTGTTTTGTGGTCTAACATGTGATCTACCTGGAGAACACTCCATGTGCACTCGAGAAAAATGTTTATTCTGCTGTTTTTGGGTAGAGTGTTCTGTGTATGTCTTTTAGGGCCAATTAGTAGTGTTGTTCAGGTTCCCTGTTTTCTTATTGATTTTCTGTCTGGTTGATCTACCCATTACTGAAAATGGACTATTGAGATCCCCTACTATGATTGCATTACTATCTACTATTCCCTTCAATTCTATCAATGTTTACTTCATATATTTGGGTGATCTGCTGTTAGGTAAATATATATGTATAATTGTTATGTCTTCATGGTGAACTGACTCTTTTATCATTATATAATCTCCTTTGTTTCTTATGAAATATTTTTTCTTAAATTCTATTTTGTCTGATATAAGTATGGGCACTCCTGCTCTTTTTAATTCACCATTTGCAAGCAATATATTTTTCTATACTTTTATTGTTAGCTTACATATGTCCTTATATCCAAAGTGAGTCTCTCAAAGGGAACAACACACACTGGGGACTACTTGAGGGCAGAGGGAGAGAGAAGAATAAGGATTGAAAAACTACCTATTGGATACTATGCTAATTACCTGGGTGGCAAAATAATCTGTACACCACCCCACCGTGACAATCAATTTACCTATATTACAAACCTGCACATATATACTCCTGAATCTAAAACAAAAGTTAAAAAAAAGTGAGCCTCTTGTAAATATAGTTGGATCTTGTTTCCTATCTGTTTAGGTACTTTATGTCTTTGATTGGAGAGTTTAATCTATTTAAAGTAATTACTGATAGGAAAGCACTTACTATTGCTATGCTGTTAATTGTTTTCTGTGTATCTTGTAGTTATTTTGTCCTTCTTTGCCTCTCTTGCTGCCTTTCTTCACATTGCTTTCATTTTCTTGCAGTGACATGATTTTATTATTTTATCATTTTCTTTTGTTCATCTTCTACTGGTATTTTTGTGGTTACCATGGGAATTACATAAAACATTATATATTTATATCAGTCTATTGTAAACTGATAACAACTTAACTTTAGTCACATACAAAACCTCTACTTCTTTACACCTCCCTCCCCCTACTTTATGCTATCCATGTTATAAATTATATATTTTTATATTTTGTAGCCATTAACATAGCTTATAACTATAGTTATTTTCTTATTCTTTTATATTTTAAATTCTATACCTGAATTAAGTGATCTATGCACCACAACTACAGCATTACAGGATTCTGTATTTGTCTATATATTAATATTCACCTTACTAAAAAGTTGTATATTTTTATTTGCTTTGCTTTTATATTGCTGTCCAGTGTCCTTTTGCTTCAATTTGAAGTACTCCCATTTGCAGTTCTGGTAATTCAGGTCTAGTGGTGATGAACTCCCTCAGCTTTTGTTTTCCTGGGAATGTCTTTGTTTTCAGTTTATTTCTGAAGGACAGTTTTGTTGGATATGACATTCTTGGTTGGCAGTTTTTTCTTTATCCCACTTGCTTTTGGTCTGTAATATTTCTTCTGAGAAACCCACTGATAATCCTGTGGGTGCTCCCTTGTACATAAGGAGTTGCCTTTCTCTTGCTGCTTTCAAGAGTATTTCCTTGTCTTTGATTTTTGACAATTTGATTATTATATGTCTTGGTATGGCCTCTGGGTTCATCCTATTGGAATCCTTTGAACGTATTGAAAATTGAATTTGCACATCAATTTCCTTCCTTAGATTTGGGAAGGTTTTGGTTATCATTTCTTCAAATAAGTTATCTGCCCCTTTCTTTCTTCTTCTGGAACTCCCAAAATGCATATATTGGTCTAGCTGATGGTGTCTCATAAGTCCCTTAGGCTTTCTTAATTTTTTTTTCATGCTTCCTTCTTTCTGTTCCTCTGCTGTGATCATTTCAAATGACCTGTCTTCTAGTTTTCTACATCTTTAGGACCCAAGTTGGGGAAAACAGAATCCGGTCACTTGGGCAGCCCCCAGAAAATCCAGAACATTGGATATACGTTTCACTCTTCTCTTTTCCTCCTGAGGTTGAAGCCATAAACAAGGCATTTTCCCCAGATCACCCAAAGCTATATCAGCTACTATATGTGGTGTTAACATTTTTTTGGTGCTGCAACAAACCACTGAGTTTTATTTTGTTCCCAGCAGCCCCCAGTCATCCAAAACATGCCAGTTCTCTGTAAGCACTCTGAGTCAGATAAGACAGAAACCACTCCCTTGGGCAGCCTCCCAAAGGCAAGAACACTGGACATATGCTCCACTCTTCTCTCTCCTTCCCAAAAGAGAAGCCATGAGTTGGACTTTTTCAGGCAGTGGTGTTGACCTGTGCAGGCTTAAGGGAAGGGCTGACACAATTGAAATAAAACAGCTTTTCTTACCATTTCAATATGGCTGATCTTGGCTTTCACCTTGACAGGGGTACTGTGTCTTCCTAACTGTTTCTATAATTCTCATAAAAGCTTTTGGACCATATATTGTTGGTAAGTCAATGTGTCTGTGGGGCAACAAAGTCTAGGCTTCCTATTCAACCATCTTGCTGACATCACTCCAAGAATAGTCTAATCTTCCTTTCGAAAAGTTAACTATGCCCTATAAGATAACCTAATCAAAGGAGTGATATCTTACCATATTACAATCCAGAGGGATTAGGGAAGGATGACCTATGATCCATCTTAGAATTCTGCCTGCCATGTTACTCTAAAACTTAGTATCTTAAGAAAATCAACCATTTTATTTGCTCATTATTTTGTGGGTCAGTTGGTCAGTTCTCTGATCTGAACTGGATTGGCTAGAACTGATGGTCTAGAAGGGCCTCATTGATATGTCTATGGCCTCAGCTGAAATGTCTGGAATGGATAAATGACTAGGGAACATTGTATTTCATTCTCCAAGATGCTAGCTCAGGCTAGTTCATATGTTGGCAAAAGAGCTCAAAGCAGCAAGAGAGTGAAGCCCCCATGCACAGCACTTTTTAAGTTTCTACTAGAGTCATGCTTACTAATTCCCCATCAGCCAAAGTATGCCACGTGGCCAAGTTCAAATTCAAGGGGCAGAGGAATAGACTCCATCTTTTGGTGGGTGGAGCTGTAAAGATTTTATGGCCATTTTGTGTGATCTACCACAAACTCCTAACCAATGCATATTTATTATCAGCAATATTTTATGCCATGAAATCCTGATACAATCAAATTATTGGGTAGTCCCTTGAACTTCATTTTAACAGGCTTTGACAGGTATTAATTACTCCCACATAAATTATATAGCAGAAGAGTTATTAACTTCAAATCCAGGCTATTCACCTTGCTTTTTAGCTTCTTTTTGGCTCGGGAAGACTTGGGTCACAACTCATTGAAAATTGCAAATAGCATTTACATGTGTATGGGTTTGTCAATTGATTTTATCACACTGGTATTTCTTGCCATCTTCTTGACATTAAGATGAACACTTGAAATCACAACAAATAAAATAAGAATATAAGAAACTCTTTCTGTTTACAGAAGACAAAATAGTTTACTTCATTACACTGTGGTGAAAAACAACTTCAAAGAAGTAACTACTAAAAAAGATGATGTAAAGCCAATCATGAAGATAAAATTACAGAAAGCAGCCAAAATTTTTGGAGCAGAATGTTGATCCACTCTCAGATGATAAGAATGGGCTTATGCGAAGGTCGATTGATTCCAGAACCTATCCTAGAGGCACCAAGAACCTATAAACAATACCAACTGACTCACTTAGATCCTGAAGTATGTGAATAATTTAGGTCCTTCTGTTTAGGATGCAATTATTCAGTTAACAAAGCATCATGAGACTGTAAATGCAATAGGATATAATTTGTGTAGATATATAACAATAATAATGGTCAATATGTGTTAAATAATTACTATTTGCTAGGCACAGATCCAAGTGCTTTGCCAAAATGAACTCATTTAATCTCAATAAAACCTATATGAGATAAAGTACTTCTATTATCAAACAAAAAACTGAGGCACAGAGAAGTTCAGTAATTTGCCCAAAATCACAGTTAAAAAATAGCAGCACAGGTATTTGAACCCAGGAAGTCTGGGTTGAGAGCCTGTTCTTGCAACCACTAGGCTATTAGATGTGTGTGTGTGTGTGTGTGTGTGTGTGTCTCTCAAAAGGCACACAAAAAAAAGTCAGGAGTCATTATTTCAAGATGGTGGGATTACATGTGATTTTATCTTTGTTTATTTAGCTGCATTTTCTATTTTTCCATAATGCATAGTTCTATTTATATAATCCTATTAAAGACTTTTAAAGATCATGCAATCACCTGCCTTTTCCCATACTCTGCTTCACCTCAAAGAAAGTGTTCTTCAAGATCTTAGGCAGTCAAGTGATCTCAATAACTCACGCTTTTTCCTCCATTCTGCTCTGCCAAGCTCTGGGTGTGGGATCTTGCCCCCGTGCTTATAGACTCAGTTGAAAGATACTTGCTGTAACTCCAAGCATCACAACTTCATTCAAGGACAGAAAGAAGTATTGGTGATCAAACAGGCAAAAAGGCTTTTACATTCAGTGACTCCTTTTATCAGAGCAGTCCTCTGAAGGACTTCCCTTTTATATATTGATCCAAACTGGGTCCATGTACATTTCTAGCTGCAGAATTGAATATCTGGTTTCCAGTTTCTATAGTGGAGGGAAGTAAGGGAGAAGGGACTTGGGCATGACTGTTGGGTCAGCCACAGGGGATCTGCCACATCCCAAGACTAGTGGGATATATATTATTCTTCCTGAAGGGACTCAACAGACAACTCATAAGGAGATGACAACCAGTGCCCTGGTCAGTTGTTCAAGAGATCTAGGTTCTAGTTCTACCTGTCACACAAATTTACTGTGAGACTGAAGAAATCACTTACTTCCCTTCTCTGTGTCTCAGTTTACTTGACTGCAAAGTGAGAGAATTGTAGTAGTTGATCACTAAGGTCCACCCAATAATACCGACAGCCAAAAGGTCTTGCCAATATTTATATTGTAGAGCAAGTCTGCAATAAAACACACTCACAGAAGAGCCCCTTATCACCTGTATAGAAGGGGGAGGAAACAAGATATATACGTATTCAAAGAAACAACTCGCCTTATGAACACAAACCTCTGTCCTGAAGCAACAGAGTCATGTAGACTACTTGAGTCATAAGTGAATCATAAGTTTTACAAAAACAATGTCAATGCTGAGCTTGTGAATTGATAGAGATGACAAACCTGCTTAACAACAACAGTCATTCCTTCTAGAAGCCACCATTCCCTTTGGAAGCACCATTTCTAACATAGTGTTTCTCTCTAATTGAGTATCATTTGCATCTCTCTCTCTCTCTCTCTCTCTCTCTCTGTGTGTGTGTGTGTGTGTGTGTGTGTGTGTGTGGTGTTTTCATCGGTGGTCACTTGTCTTTTGTAGTGGATCCTGGGATTGGGTTGCTTGAGTTTTATTCCACTCTATTTCTCAGCTTCTCAGCTACCTTTCTATACTGCACAGGCTAGAAAGCTAAAACCACATTTTCCTAGATTCCTTGGTGATATAGTTTGGGTATTTGTCCCCTCCAAATCTCATGTTGAAATTTTATCCTTAGTGTTAGAGGTGGAGCCTAATAGGAGGTGTTTATATCATGAGGGTGGATCCCTCTTGAATGGCTTGGTACCGTCCTCACAGTAATGAGTGAGTTCTCACTTTTTTAGTTCCCATGATAAATGACTGTTTAAAAAGAGCCTGGAACCTCCATCTTCTCCCTCATTTTCTGTTCTTGCCTTGCAGTGGGCTCACTTTAGCCTTCTGCCATGAGTAGAAGCTTCCTGAGACTCTCACCAGATGCAAATGCTGGTGTCATGTTTCTTGTGCAGCCTGTTGAACCATGAGCCAAATAAACCTCTTTTCTTTATAAATTATCCAGCCTCAAGCATTCCTTTATAGCAATGCAAATGGACTACTGCTCTTGGCAGTTTGAATTCTTGATGTGAATTTTAGGCTCTGCTGACTAGATGTACTCAACTCATGTGAGTTTTGGAAAGTAGAAGTGAGACGGAGGTCATAGTCCTGCCTTTTGGCTTTTTTTGCATAAAGGACATTGGTAAAAATGCAAGGTTCCCATGTCCATTCTCCATGCTTCTTCTCCAGAGGCACTGTGGCAATGGATTTAAGGTTAATGGCCCTTTTTTTATTCTGGTTTCCTGATTCCTGGATCACAGTACAATGCTATGTCCTGGAACTCAATATCCTGGTGGTGGGCTCAGAGGTAGTGCTACTCTGGTGGATCAGTACTCTATTGTTCCATGAATCATTCATAGAAATGCAGCTTAGAAACCACTCTTTCATGCTTTCTAATGATATCATAAGCCTCCAGTTTTCTGTATTAAATTCATTTTTTGCATAATATGGGGGTGTCTGTTTCCTGCAATGAATCTTTTTCTAAAACACCTATCAATAAAGCATACATGTTAATACAAAAATAAACAAAGTTATCTTTGGATGTCAACACTACCCAGGCATTTCTTTACTCTATTTTATGATATCAGAGCTCTGCTGCTACCTGCCTTCACCCTGTCATTTTGGCTGCATCTTTAGTCAAGCAGAGCTGGAGGCATACTGGAAAGACCACACAGAGAGGCAAACAGAAATCACCCATGTGGACAATTCCTTCTGAGCCTCCAGACCTTTTGAAACCAAGATCTTGATGACAAAGAGGTTTATGGGTTAGAATTTGTTGCCACATTAGAAAATTAGCACCCTCATATTCTTGCATTGTTAATTTATTTTCCGTAGCTTTTACTGACTGCTGGTTAACCAAAGTCTCTTTAGATTTTAATTCAAGAGGTGGGGTAGATATGGGCCAGTGCTTTAGTTTAGAGATGCTAAGTGACTTCAGAATTCTAGTGTGAAAATCCAAGTATTCACATTCTACTTCCACCCGTTAATTTTTTTCTTTCTGGTTCCAGATTTTAGTAAACAAGTAAAACTTAGCATGTATGTCTAAGGGGGAGATCTCATCAAGGCAAGTGGTATATTTCTGTATGTCACAGAAACACATGTAGCTAAAAATCCCACAAGAGGTGTAGGTGGGCCAGGAAGCCTTGCAATGAGAAACAGAGGTCCTTGCTATGGGGACATACTAGGGGAAAGATACTTCAGGAAGAAGTCTTTCAGATACTTGAAATTTAAATGCCATTGAGTGAGTTTCTCAATCAGATGTCTTCCTTCAAACATATTTCACTTTGCAATAAATAGTTTCATAGAGAGGATTCAGTAATTAATAAAAAGACTAAAATATCTTGTTAAATGAGAGCTGTAAACACTCACTAAGGTTGCTCTTGTCTATGTTATTTTTTCAAAATTTGTAAAGAAAGGAAATACTATTGACTATATTTGGGGTTCTAGAAATAGTTTTCAAGGATTTTATTTTAAAGAGGAGTTTGATAGTATGAGGAAAGGGACATACAGTACTTGCATACTGTTGGTGAAGGCGTAAACACAAAATTTCTGGAGGGCAATCTGACAACATGTCTAAAAAATTTTAAATGGGCACTTCTTGATCCAACTTGTAGACATTTGTTTTAAGGAAAGATTCAGACAGTTTCAAGAAGATAGGCATATGTCCAAGGTTTTTCACTGAAGGAGTCTTTATGAAATATAAGAAGTGGAAACAGCCAAAAGGTTTGTTGGCAGAAGATCAGTTTAATAAAATATGATGGAGCTTTCCAAAGCAATATTATTCTGAGTCAGGGGAATTTATGTTTTCCACATAGGAAAATATCCATAATAAACTGGGTATTGATAAAAGCTAGTTAGAGAGTGTTTTGCTTTATTTTGTGTATTTTGAATGATTTGCATATTCTCTTACCACTCAAACTTGACTCATGACAGATGCTTAATAATATTTAGTGAAGTAATTCATGTAAATCTATTTCTCTGTATTTACATATGCATTATACATTCTGGAACAATATGTGACTACCTGTTAACAGTAGTTATTTTCATTATCATTGGGTGGGGGTGAAGCCTGAGGACATACTGAAGATTATTAAAGATAAGTTTTACTTTATACTTTTTCTCCTCTGGATTATTTAAATTTTTTATAATAAACACTTTATTTTATAACTTTTAAATTGTACCTATATTTTGAAACAATACAGAGTTTCCAAATGTTGTAACAGCAAAGCACCTAGAACACACTAGAATTCCTGCAAGTCAAATGGTAAAAGGAAGACAACACAACGGAAGAATGGGCAAATGGTATGAACAGGCTAGCCACAGGATAGAAGAAATGAAAGGGCAAAAAATATATGCTAAGATGACAAAGTAAAATAATGTGGCACCACTTCTTAGCCACAAGATTGACAATATCACAGACTTTCAGTAATGGAGGGAAACAGATTCACAGTCAAGGCTGGTAGAACTGTGAATGAGTGCAAGCACTTTGGGGAACACGTGGTAAAATGGAAACTGTGCATGCTCTATGACCCAGCAATTGCTCTAAGTTTAAAGACAATATCATTTTTCTGCAGAAAGACATACATATGTGTGAAATGAGGCTATTTTAATTGGTTGTACTCTAAGAGTGTTGGGAGTATTTATGAAAAAAGAAAGTGGTCTTCCTGGAAGCCAGTGAGAGAGCAGGGAAACAGGGCAGACAAAGGGGAGAAGCCAAGCAAGGGTTGATTTCAGGCCACATCCTCACAGCCTCAGCTGATCCATAAGTGGAGCTCTGGGTTTTCCTTCTTTTGTACCAGTCAGTCATTGATAAGGGACCCCTTGGAAGATATAAATTCCCAGGCACTTCTGACTCCCTGTGACAGCAAGCAAAGAAGCTCCTGGAACCCCTGGGCAATCTCCAGAGTCTTTATTGTGTGTCATCAGAAACAAGAATCCACATAATCCAGGAAGGGGCTAGTAAAAATGATCATAGGTCTAGAGGGAGTACCGACAGCACACACGATGGGTCCAAAAAATACCCTGGAATGATATTTAACAAATTCGTGATTTTCATTGAGAGGTAGGAGAGAGAACAGGCTCTTATCTTTCTACAATGTTTTATTTATTTAATTTTTTTGAAAAGATGATGCCCAAATCATAAATACAATTAATAGCCAATTCCGAGTGGTGAATATATGGATGAAACCAGGATCCTTGTGTGCACTTCACTGGGCATCAAACAAACCCAAGCATAGATTGAAGTGAAGAGGTGAGGAAGAATTCCAAAACTTAGTTTGCAACAGAAACCAGGAAACTTTCCTGTGCATCGATTCCACCTAGGCTTTGAGTCTCCAGTACTAGCACAGAACCTGGCACATAGCAGGTATTCAATAAAGAGCTAATGAAGAAAGCAGCTTTAGGATCCCTTCAAAGGCAACTACACAAACTATAAAGAGGCCTCCTCCTGCCCACGCAGGCTTTGCTACAGACCCTGTCTTAGCTTTAGCACTTTGAGGATGGTATGTATTGGTGTCAACACCTGACAAAGATTTCGCAGTTTGAGAGAAGCAGACATGTTCATACACACCTGGGAAACACTCTCTGTGCACTCCCAGAAATACCTGGAGGAAGGGGCCAGGTTAAGATGGTACTTTGTAAGTGGCTAAGACACCTCACAACCAGGAGTACATTAAAAATGAGTTATTTGGGGAATGATGGAAAATGCTGTAAAATTAGATTGTGGTGATGGGTGCACAACTCTGTAAATATGCTAAAATTAATAGAATTGCTCGCTTTTAAAGTGTGAATTTTATTCTATTTAAATTATAAATCAGTATATCTAAGAAATATCTGCCTGTCATGTTTATTGCAGCACTATTCACAACAGCTAAGATATGGAATCAACCTAGGTATCCAGCAACAGATGAATGGGTAAAGAAAACGTGGTACGTATACACAATGGAATACTATTCAGCCATAAATATGAATAAAATCCTGTCATTCACAGCAACATGGATGACCTTGTAGGATATTATATTAAGTGAAATAAGTCAGACACAGATAGACAACTACCTATGTGGGGGCTAAAGTTGATCTCATAGAAGTAGACAGTAGAATAATGGTTACCAGAGGTGGGGAAGGGGAGGAGAGATGGAGGAATAAGGAGAGGTTGGTTCAGGAATATACACTTACAGCTAGATAGGAGGAATAAGTTCTAGTGTTTTATAGCACTGTAGGATGACTATAGTTAACAATAATTTATTGTACATTTTCAGATCAAGAGAGGATTTTGAATGCTCCCAACAGAAAAAGTAACAAATGTTTGTGGTGATGGAAATGCTAATTACCCTGAATTAATCATTACACATTGCATGCATGTATTGAAACATCACACTATACCCCCATAAATATATATAATTATTATGTCAATTAAAAAATAAGCAATTTTTTAAAATATAACTTAAAATTGAATTATTATTCTTAAGAAGACCTTAGTAAGTATCAGAACTAGGACCCAGGGGGAGCCTGTGGCTTCTGAGAAGAACCACCTGTGCTTTTGTCCTGCAATACGTTGTGACTTTCTATGGAATAAACTCAAAATAGATGTTAATACAGTTAATACAACTGGCATGCCACATAGGTTATAGATTTGCTGGGGCAGTACTGATCTTTACAGCCCTTGGGGCCACTGTCTGGAACCTGGAGGGTAGAAAATCCTCTTTCAATTGCTTCTGGCCAAGAGCATCTTTTTTCATTTGCCCTAGTGTGCCAAACAAATATTATACATTTTCTTTGGTCCCATAATGTGAAAAGGGATAGAAAGCACTGTCTTAAGGAAATGCCATATTTATTGACCTTTTCTACATTTCTTAATGAGAGACTGAGCCTTGCAGAGGTGAGAATGGCACTAGAATTCTTGCTATTGGCAGATTTAGGGCTGTATTAAATCAAAGGAAGTGAGGCTGGGTAGCTAGGAGAGGTTGCCCTGGGTAAATGTGAGGGCAGCCAGAACCAACTGTGGGAATCAACTTGGATGCTTCCTTTACTCCCACAGAGAAACATGTTTACTCACCTGGAAAGCATAAACTGTTGCTAACTGGAGCAGAAAAGTAATTTCCGTTTAAATATGGCAGAAGAAGATCAGAACAACAAGAGGAAACTTCATATTTAAAGAAATAGGGTGTCTTCATTTTCAAAGATAGAAACCACAGTCCAGGAGTAACTCCAAGTGCTCTAGAAGCCACCTGGGAGGTGTAGTGGAAATTTAGAGTATTTTAGGCTCTCCTTTAGGCCGGTTTTAAAAGCCCCTTGCCAGGCGTCTCTAAGCTTGTCTTACTTCTATGACCTACCTATCTTTGGGGAATGATATGCTTTGGTTGTTTGTGTCCACACCCAAATCTCATCTTGGATTATAGCTTCCATAATTCCCATGTGGGACCTGGTGGGAGATCATTGAATCATGTGGGCAGTTTCTCCTATGCTGTTCTTTGTGGTAGACAGTAAGTCTCATGAGGTCTGATGGCTTTATAAGAGATTTCCCCTTTCGCTTGGCTCTCATTTGCTCTTTACCTGCCGCCATGTAAAACGTGTCTTTTGACTTCCACCATGATTGTGAGGCCTCCCCAGCCACATGGAACTGTGAGTCCATTAAATCTTTTTTTCATTACAGATTGCCCAGTTTCAGGTATGTCTTTATTAGCAGCATGAAAACAGACTAATACAGGGAACGTTAGACTTCTGAGATCGTTATAGATGGAGAATGTGTCTCAGAATTTATTACAATTTGCCATCAATAATCCTTTCTGGTGCCTTAGTCTGGGTTCTCTAGAAGCTGACCCTGAGACAATGAATTGAGTGTCAGTAATTTATTTGGGTGGTGCAGAAATGGGTGCAAAGAAGTGACTTGGGGAAAAGAAGGAAGGAAGCTCATACAGGGTGTGTTATCAAGCAAGTCACCACTTTGGGCAATTGAAACTAATCCCACTGGGCACACCTGGGAGGCAGTGTAGAGCACATATTTCAGAACTATGCCCACTGAGGGGCAAGGAGGCTTCCCACTAGTTCCCTATTAGTTGAGGGCTACTTCCTGAGGATGTTAATTCCTCAGAATCCCAGGCCTATTATGCAGATGGTCAAAGTAGGGCCTGGGGGGCAGAGAAAGTGCCCAGGGGATGTGGGTGCTGGCAGTTGCTAGTTGGGGCCTGCAAGTACTGATGCAGTAAGAGAGTGTGTATGGGTGGATATCACCAGCCTCCGTTACACCTGTTTAAAGCCTTCTTGCGTAGCAGGCACCTGCTACCTCCTTTTTGAAAAGACAGAAATTAATTTACACCAACCATTTGCTCTCAAAGCAGGGACTCTGGTACCAATGATGTTTGGCCCAGCATAATGTGGAACTTGCAGCCACCAAGGGTGCCAACTATGCTATTGGCTGTTCTGAGAGCATTATTTGTGATCCACCCAGAGAAAGCCTGAGAAGGGAGGATCGTTACACTGGCCTGTTGAGGACCGAGCCATCCATATCCACAAGCTGTCTGAGGTCGCCTGTGTCTCTAACAACAGAAGCCAGAGCCTCTGGCCATAGCCATCAGATTGGATTTCAAGACAGCTCTGTCTCTAATCTAGAGGAGACTCAGTGGCCAAAGGAAGTGGGTCACTCTGGGCTCTTGGCAGATGTTTCTCAACTGCCATAATGTCCTTGTGAGGTAACAGTGGGGATTTTGGTTCTTCCCATCATTCCATCCCCAACACACACACACTTTAGCAAACCAGCACAGCACAGTGGTTAAGAATTTGTGTATACACTCTGGGGTTAAACTTCCAGCCTCAAATGCCAAGTTTCCTACCTAGGTATGTCACTTAGCCTCTCTGTGCCTTGGTTTCGCTCTCATAATAGCACCACAGAGGACTGGTACAAGGATAAAATGATGGAAAACATCTAGAACATTCTAAGAGCATCTAGCAAGTGCCTGATAAATAGTAACATTTTTTAAATTCTGCTTATAAAAAAATAAAAACACTAGAAGTGGGGAGATGCACCCAAGGCCACAAAGCCAATTGGATTTACAGCAGAAAAGATCTGAGCTTGGCAGTCCCTACTCAACCTCTAACCCAGCAATTCTTTCCTCCACATATTGGGAGTCAGTTGACATTCCAATTCTCATGGCTAATCCTAATTCTTCTAACAGCTCCAGCTATAGAGACTGGGATTTCAGCATTGATTTCCCTGAAGCTAGGATCCTGACCATATGTGGGCCCTAGTTCCAAGCATAACTCCCCCAGCCTCAATCCCGTTTCTCCTAATTCCCATGCCTAGGCTTCTCTTGTGGTCCCTGTTCCCTTTCCTTGGTTCGTTCAGGGCAATGTTTGGCTCCAGGTAGGTGCTTGGACAGGGCAAGTTGCTTGCAGTAGTCTGCCTAGTGAGTGAATATAAGAGTCAATACCATTACTCCTACCAGGAGCTAAAGTCTTGCCACGGTCAGGGGACCGATCTCATATCCTGGTACCATATCCTGTTTGCCTGGAATTCCATGCCTAATTCACCATGAGCTTCTGGGCTCCATGCTCAATCTCTACATTTTCATGCCAATTTTTGGACCTGGATGAAGACCAGAAGTGACTATAATTTCTGATGCCAAATTCTACTTCCAGGAGAAATCTCTTTTGGCAGCACCTGCAGCTGAGTCAACACCCCCAGAATTTATCCTAGTCCAATGAATGGGTGCACAGCCTGCTTCTACCTTCTCCTCATCTTTCCATTCTGTCAGATGATGGGGCTACTGGTCCAGGAAGTGCCCCTGACCAGACTGGCTGCACCATACTCCTTTATTCTCTACCTAAGATAAACAAATGCCTCTGACTTTGGAGTCCAAACCTAGATTCAGAAATTCTATTTCCATCCAATCAGACACTGGCTGATTCTGAAACCACTCAATTTGCAGATTAAGTTCAAACTAAAGCAATTCTTGAGGTCCTGTAAAAATGCCTGCTTCAACTCACCATTAATTTTTTCATTGCCAATTCTAGGTGCCCGAAGAACAAAAATTAATAAGTAACATCAGTTATCTCCTGATAAAGAAGGCAGATGTGTAAGCAAATAGCTATTACATGAGGTTATAAATGCTAAAATAAAAGTATTATTTAAATGCTATGGAAATTATAAAAAGAAGGAATTAATCCCACGGGGAAAGGTCAAATAAAGCTTCGAAACAGAAATGATGTGCAAGCTAAGTTTGAAGGATGAATGGAACATTTCAGGTGGAGAAAGGGGAAAGGACATTTTATTTTAATTTTCCCTCCTTTTTAACCTGAGATCAAGAGAGCTCTTTCAGCTATGTCTCTTAGTTTGCAAGCACTGTCTTCATTGGCCCATCAAAGTTCCCCATTTTCCTTTCTTTCTCTTTCCCTTTAAATCTTCAATTTCCCAGGTCCATTTCCTTTCCCCATTAGGTCCCCTCTTGAAGGTGTATGAGTGATATCTTTAAATATTCTTTTGTATTTGTATAATACATATTGTTTTATGCATATGTGTTTTTCATTTCCATAAGTGGTATTATCCTGTAAATACCATTCTCTTTCTTATATTGTTCACTCAATACTGTTTCCAAAGACCTATACATGTTGGTGTACATTTAGTTACTTTTTTCTAACTGCAGCATAGTGCTCTAGGGTGTACATGAACCTCAGTTTGCTCATCAGTTCCCCTAAAAATGGACATCTAGGTTGCTTCTAACTCTCTCACCTCACAAGAACATACACATCCCTTTACATACCTGTGCATGAACTTTTCTCGGCCAAAATCCCAGGGGTGGGACTGCTGGGTCATAGGGCATCTGCATATTAATTCTCCGAGATATTGCCAAACTGCTCTCAAAATGCATGCCTTTAGCAAAGAGTTATTGGGCACCAACCACATACATACCAGGCACTATTCTAGCCACAGGAGATTCAGCCGTGAGCAAAGTCCCTGCTCTCAATGAACTTAGTCAAGTGTAAGAGACAGCAATGAACTCATAAATGTATAACAAAATAACACACCGTGAAAGGTGCCATGAAGAAAATAGAGCAGGGTAGGGGACAGAGAGTAACAAACAGTGCTATTTTGGGTAAGAAAGTCAGGGAAGACCTCTCTGAGAGAGGGCCCAATGAAGTGAAAAGAGTGAGCCATGTATTGGATCTGGGGGAGAACATTCCAGGCAAAGGAAACAGCAAGGCTTGGAGGTGGGAGCAGATTGGTTGTGTGTGAGCCACAGCAAGAGGGCAGCGTTTGGGGTGTTTAAGCAATGGATTTATTGTCTAATTGACGGTAATGCTAGTAAAATGCTTAGCGCAGTGCCAGGCGCCACTTAAGTGCTCAATTTTGACAAACTATTACTATTATTGGGGCACCGTGATTAGACTGGAGGTTTGGAAAGGTCTTTTTCATTGTAGAAGAAAGAAGGATGGGAGAATTAGAGGCCAATGAGAGGGGCCGGGGCATGGATTGGGGAAGTGGAGCTTCGGCTTAGCATTGTTTAAACAGTCCTAGAAATATCGTTTTGTTTGTTTTTTCACAAGTGTTCTTCTTAACAATGCTTGAGAACTGGTTTTGGAGCCAGAAATTGAGCTGATAGTCCTCATTCATCCTCATTGTCTTAGTTAGTGAACCCAGAGTATGGTCCTTACAGAAGATGGAGTTACTTCAAGGATTGAGGAGATACTCAGAAAAGAAGCTGGACCAAAGTGTATCCTTTGCTCATTGGGAGTTTAGAGTGAACAGCATCTTGGCAGGATGTTGCAGCTAAATGCCCAAATGATCAACTAATTACTTGGGTCTGAACACAGCTGAACAAATCCACCTTCCCAAGACACTGCCAGAGGTTTGAGCAACTTCATTCTGGCTGGATTTCAGCACCACACACCAAAGACCAGATGACTGGGCCAGGAGGGACACTTTTCACTTTCCCACTTCCTTCTGTTAAAAAAATACTACAGTACAATCAGTTTTCCTACTGACAGATTTCATAGCAGCTATAGAAAGTATAAAGAGATATTCAGCCTCACTAGAAATCAGTACTATTCAATTATAAACAGAAATGAGAGGCCATTTTTCATCTACTAGGTTGGCAAACATTAAAGGGGTTGATAATATCCAGTGTTGGGGAGAGTGGGAGGGAAATGGGCGCAGTCGTATGCCTTGGTGGGAGTTTTAATTACAAAAGACATTTTAGAGGGCAATTTGGCAGCTCCTAACAACATTTAAAATGATCAGAGCCTTCATTTAGCAAGCCCCCTTCCAAGCCAGTTTCTGGAAGCTCTATCCTGTTGCATGTGTACCCAAAGATAGATATACAGCAGACCTTGAACACCACAGGTTTGAACTGTGCAGGTCCACTTGTACATGGATTTTCTTCTACCTCTGTCACCTCTGAGACAGCAAGACCATCTCCTCCTCTTCCACCTCCTCTGTAGCCTGCTCAATGTGAAGACGATGAGGATGATTCCCTTTATCATGACCGACTTCCACTCGATGAATAGTAAATATATTTTTGCTTTCTTATGATTTTCTTAATATTTTTTCTTTAGGTTACTTTATTGTAAGAATACAGTATATAGAACATATAACATACAAAATATGTTTTAAACGACTGCTATCAGTAAGGTTTTTGGTCAGCAGTAGGCTATTAATAAAGTTTTTGAGGAGTCAAAAGTCATTCACAGATTTTTTTTACTATTTGGGGGATCGGTGCCCCTAACCCCCACATTGTTCAAGGGTCAACTGTATATATACACATATAGTGAAAAGTGCAATTGACCTAAATGCTCATCTAAAGGGGAGAGGTTAAATAGATTGTTGCATGTCTGTATAATGGGGTCCTTGGTATGTATTGACAGGGAAATATATAATAATACAGATACAACATGAGTATAACAATTTGGATAAAATGTACAATAGAATCCCATCAATATATAAAAATGAAACCTATATATGTTTATTTATGTGTGTAAACACTTTTCTAGAAGGTCTGAAAGAACACACTTCAACTGTTAACTCCAAATACTCTCTGGGAAGGGGAGTAGGAAAGGGCAGGAAGGGTTTGAAAGGTTTTTCTCTCTTAGCAGCCTTGCATTGTATGTGCATTTAATGGCAATTCTATAAGACAAACAGAAACTAAGGGACTATGGCATTTGTAATATGTTTCATGTACTTCATATGCTTCATCTTCCTTCTCCTCGCCACCATTATCCTGATCATCTGTTCAATGCCTTTTCTCTTTCTTGGCACATAACAAACTGTGAATCCTAAGCAAGCTCTTACTGTGGCTGATAGCTCTGGCAGCTGTTAATTATTCATGCTAATGGAAGGGGCTGGTGGCACAGATAATGCAAAATCAAGAAAAGTAAATCTTTCAGAGTCTGGTCTACTCCCTTCTTGGGTCCTCTGGGAACACCTTGCATACTGTAGGTATTTACTCAGCAATAAATATTGATTGATATGGATTGATATTTGTCTCTGCAATTTCAAGCCACCCACGTTCTCAGACTTGCAGATTCACACCCCCGGTCAGTGCCTTCCTCAGATCTTTATTGGCCTGGCCCTGCAGGTAAGGGTCTGACCACTGCAAGGGTTCCCATGAGGACTGTCAAGCCTCAGGAATTATTCAACAATGAGATACTCCTTTCATGGAAAATACAGAGAATAAGGAAATCCTCGTTGTTATTTGTTTGTTTTTACATAAAGTGAACTGGTGAGTTTGTCTCTCTAGTGGATTTTCAGCCAGCTTATGTTCAGAAATCAGAAACAAATCCAAACAAGAATTTCACATCCATTAGAATGGATAGAATAAGAAAGGACTGACATCTGTGAATATTGATGAGGATATGGTGCAATCAGAACTCACGTGTGCGCTGAGTTTAAAATGGTACAACCACTTTGGAAAACTGGCAGTTTCTTAAAGTCACACATCTAATCCTATGACCTAGCAATTTCATTTCCAAATATTTACCTAGGGGAATTGAAAATACGGGTTCACAATAAGACTTGTACATGAATGTTCATAGCAGCCTTATTTCTGATAGCCGCAAACAAGAAACAACCTAAATGTCCAACAACAGGCAAATGGATTAACAAATTATAGTATATTTGTACAATGAAATATATTCAACAATAAAAAAGAATAAGCTAATGATACATTCAATAACATAGATGAATCTCAAAAACATTTGTTGAGCAAAAGAAACCAGATACACAAAAATATGTACTGTATAATTCCACTTTTATGAAGTTCTAGAACCAGTAAACTACTCTATGGTGATTGAAGGCAGAGGTAGTTGCTTATGGGGCTGTGGGGCATTGATTTAAAAGGTGCATGTAACATCTTTCTAGTGTCATGGAAATGTTCTAGATCTCCATAAAACTCATCAAACTGAACATGTAAAAACTGTATTAACTTTTTAGGGCTGCCATAACAAAATACCACAGACTGGGTGGTTTAAACAACAGAAATTTATTTTCTTACGGTTCTGGAGGCAAGTTCAAGATCAAGGTGTTTACAGGGTTGATTTCTCCTGAAGCTTCTCCCTTTCGCTTGCAGACATCTGTCTTCTTGCTGTGTCCTCACAATGTCTTCCTTCTATGTATTGTCTGTGGCCAAATCTCCTCTTCTTATAAGGACACTGGCAATATTGAATTAGCGTCCACCCTAACAACCTCATTTTAACTCCACAACCTCTGTGAAGACCTTATCCCCAAGTACAGTCACATTCTAAGGTGCAGGGGGATAAGGTTTCAACATATGAATTTTCGGGGGGATACACTTCAACACATAACAATACCTGTGCATTTTCCTATATGTAAATTGTTTTTCAGTAAAGAGTAGACAGAAAAGTAAAATCCCCCTTATTTCTGAAAGTAGAGGGAGACTGGACATTGGTGAACAGTGAAGATGTCTGTCATCTAGTGTTAAAGGCACTGTGACAGAGTTACAATACCATAACAGTCAATATTTATTGAATGGGGTTCTTTACATATATTAACTTACTTAATCTTGGCAACCATACTATGAGGTATAGATACCATTATTATACCTATTTTTAGATGAGGAAACCAAGTCACAGAGAGGCTAAGTAGTTTACTTAAGGTTATACAGCTAGAAAGTGGCAAAGCCAGGATGTAACTCCAAGCAGGCTGTGCCCAGAGATTGCACAACTACCACCTAACTCTGCCCCACTGGCTTGAGAAGATATCACTGATAGATGGATATCTGGGAAGGCAGATGTGTCCAAAAATCATGGGACCCTCCTAAAGGAGAACAGAGGAACTCCAGGTTACAGACTACATGGGGGTTCTGAGGAGAAATCAGCTGATCATTGTGTTGCCTAGCATAGTGTTTGGCACATGATGGGTTTTGAGTGTTAATTTTGAGTATACTTCACAGGTTTCTCTGCCTGGTACATGCAGGTCCCCTTCTTAGGGAATCTGGCCTCCCCACCTATAACCCAGAAGTCCCTAAATGTGTGTGTGTTTGTGCTTGTGTCTATTAACTTTTCATCAAACTACAACACTCATAGCGAAAAGTACATAGATTCACCCCTCGCTCCCCTTTCCAGATATCCCTGCCACCAAGGGTAACTGCCTCCTAACTTTTAACAGCATAGATTGGTTTTGTCATCTCTATGAGTTTCCCAGAACTGCTGCAACAAAGTACCACAAACTGGGTGGCATAAAACAATAGACAGTTGTTGTCTTACACTTCTGGAGGCTAGATTTACAAAATCAAGGTGTCAGCAGAGCCCTGCTCCCTCTGAAACCTGTGGGGGACAATTCTTCCTTGTCCCTGCCTAACTTCTGGTAGCTGCCAGCAATTCTTGGTGTTCCTACATTTCCAGTTGCAGCACTTCAATCTCTGCCTTTGTCATCACATGGCCTTCATCCATGTGTGTCTCTATCTCTGTGTCTCTTCTCATTAGAACGGCAGTTATATTAGATTAAGGGCCCACCCTACTCCAGTACAATCTCACTGTAACTAATTACTACCCTATTTCCAAATAAGTTTCCATTCTAAGGTTCTGGGGGTTAGGACTTTAACATGTCTTTTTGGGGGACACAATTCAATCCATAACACCATACAAATGAAATGAAATCATACAATAAGAACTCTTGTGGCTGGCTTCTTTCACTTAATGCAAAGCTTGTGAGATTTCTTCATATTATAATATGTAGTTCCACCTTGTTCAATTTCATTACTGTGTAGTATTCCATTTGGTGAATATACCATCATTTAATTATCCATTATATTGTTGATGGCATTTGGATAGTTTCCTAGTTGATACTTATATGAATAGTACTTTGATAGATATTAAAATATATGTATTTTAATGAGCTTAGAATTTATGTGTGTATTTCTGTTGGTATGTATTTTGGAATAGAATTGCTGAATCATAAGTTAGGCATATGTCAGTTCTAGTAGATACAGGCGAATAGCATTTAAAAGGGACTCTACTAGTTTACCCTTCCACCAGCAATGTATGACAGTTCTAGTTTCTTCCCCTCCAATAGTTGATATTGTCTTTCACATTTTAGCTGTTCTGGTGGGTGGGTGTTGCCATTGTATAGTGTTGTGCTTTTCATTCACATCCTTTTGGTTTTCATTCCAGCTTCCCATCTCTCTTTGCTTATCTTATACACTGCATGGTCTCCTCATTATCCATTACCACAATTAACACTTCCAAATTTCTTCTTTATAGTTGGATGCCTTGATCTATAGGGAAACCAGTATTTTTCCCCATTTATCATCCTCTTACAGAAGAATTTCACTTGCAGCAACTTTGAACTGCCTCTGAACTCACTCATGCTGCAGAAGGATCCATGTCTGTTTGTTGATATTTTGTTTTTCATGCCTGAAGAGCACAACTGGAACAAACAAGAAGTTGGAGAGTAAGATGCTTGCCATAACAAATCTGTCTGGCCTACAGTGCATGCAAATATACTTGTAAGAAAATTACCACCCCCTACTTTGCTCTAAGGGTGTCTTTCTTATTGTATGATTGTTAAATGCATTTCACAGTGAAGTTATGTTAGAGTGTCAGGCCTCAAATGGAGATAAAGCAATTCCTAAACATAGTAGGTGGGTGTGAGTAGACAGCTACCTCTTGTTCAAATCACTACCACCAGCATTATCACTTAGAAAAAGAATCAGTTCTCTTAGAGTGGAAACTGGGACCAGCCCCTCTCCTTCCTCCTGCCTGCACTATCTGCCCAGGAGGTAGCAAGTTTGAATCTATTCTAATAGTATCCTGGAAAGGATACAAGCTTGTTTGGGGGAGCAAGGTCAGTCACCACAACTCCAACCCCTGTCCTGTCACTTGCTGGCTATGTGAAAATGGGACAGGGAGCTAGGCACCCTTGAGAAAGTAGGTGGCTCAACAAGAGTGGAATGGGTGAGCGCCTGAGCCCAGAAGCCCACTCTGCATAAGACATAAGGCTGTGCTTTGGTACATTCTGGACTTGGTCCCTTTTTGCCCCTGAAGGGTTCAGCAAAGTCTCTTTGAAGAGACCAGGCTGTCTGGGGTGCTGTTTGGACTTGGGTTAGAAATTTAAACAGGTGCTACCCCTCTGCACCCATCAGTGTGTTACATGGTTAAAGAGCACTGGTCTTTCAGCCTAGCTCTTCCTCCATCTTCAAGTTTCTCCTTTCAGAACTGATAGTGAATGAAGAACAATCACCTACAAGCCCTCAGTTACCAATTCGTGTTGCTTCCAAATCTGGCCTTGAACAAGTCCAACTCTTGATATTTGACACTTGTCAAGTGTCTCAGTGCATTTGGTATGATACGGATTATAAATATATCATCAGCTGGCCCTATAAGGACTTTTTATTGAACATTTATCAAGAATCTTACATCTGTAAAAGGAGTCCAAAAACCATTCACACCCATCATCATCACAGGGCTGACAAATGAGGTCTACCAAGCTCTAAGGTAAGTGGAATAAAGACTTTCCTCAACAGGCTCAACAAACCAATGCTGGACCATTACTGTAACATAGAGTTATAGTATTTTTGTCATTTACCTTAGCTTTAACTCTACTGTCTGCAAGCAGCTGGACTCTGTGACTTATTTAGGTGGAATTTCCCCTAAGCACTGTGTTCTTATATCTATCTTTTAAAGGGGAGAATCATTTCCTCCCATGGAGGAATTTGATGTGATGCCAGGTAGTAGTGGCCCCTTCAGGAAGGAGAATATCAAAAGAACAGTTAATGAACTTTGCCTGAGGTGGGGGCCAGGAGGGGATCGTGGAGGGGGTAGACTGAGGAAGGGAAGAAACCCTAGAACAAATCTCACTGGCCTTAGAGAACACTTAGGCTTATGCATGGCTTGTCCCAAATCTATGCAAATTTGATGGCTACCCAGGGGCCTTCCTTGTGGTGAGAGAATGACTGAAGACTGTTGTAATATTGGGACCAATATGATAAGGTGGAGAACTAATAAATGAATTAACTTTCAACATACAGACTGAGTGCTGCCCACCTAAGCTTCAACACAAGCCCACCACAGCTTCAACACAAGCCCACCACTTAATATCAGAAAGAAAGGATAGCTCCCTCATATTTGATTCTTCTCAAGTTGTCAAGATATCAATATTAAAGTTGCCAGAAATCAGTACCAATTTTCTCACTAACATGTTTCTGTAACTTACTCAATGATTAGTAGGTAAACTAAGTTGTAAGAATATACATCTTCCCAGACATAAGTAAATAGAGCTACATTTAAATAAATGCTATCGAGAAACATTTCTTCTTTTTTAAAACCTGAATTGACAGGAGTTTGTTCATTACTGCTCTATGCATCCGCCATGGAGAATAGCAACATCTCTGGGCCTTCAGTATGATTCCACCACAATCCAGAACAATCACTTCTGTGTTCTGAGTTTGTCATCATTCTAAGTGCTTGTTGCTGAAGCATTGTTGATCCCAATTCTTCAACTCTTTCTATTGCCATGCCTTTTGCTATGTGACTTTGTAATGAAATGGGAGAGTTCCCTGATTTTCCCTTGTAGAATATGCAACAGAGGTGTGACTCACCTGTTCAGTCGCCCTGCAGCTCAAACCCCTAGGGGGAGCACGCAGAAAGGCAGGTGCAGAGGCCAGGGTGAGTGCTTTGGGCTCTCAGCCCTGTGGTGGTGTCTAGGGGTGAGTACCTGCAACCTCTGTGTTACAAAGTTCTTTCAGCTTTGCCATCTACAGATGGCTTGAGTGTTAATCAGCTCAATAGACCCTCTGCCTTATCGCAAGGCAGAGGGCCAGTGTGACAACCTTCTGGGTCCCAGGCTTTTGCATGGTGTCCGGGAAGAATCAGATCACACGCAGGTTCGAAGGATGAGTGCAAGGTTTTATTGAGTGATGGAGGTGGCTCTCAGCGAGATGGATGGGGAGAACTGGAAGGGAGAGTGGAGTGGGAAGGTGATCTTCCATTGGAGTCAGGCCACCCAGCAGCTGGACTCTTCTCTAACCACCCCCAGCCGAACTCCCCTCTTCCTCTGCCACATCATTCCACTCATCCCTGGTCTGCTGGTGTGCTAGTCTGCTCTGCAGCTTGGGGTTCAGGATTTATATAGGGGCAGGATAGGGGGCGTGTCAGAAGGCAACTTCTTGGGTGTGTAAACTGAAATGCCATTTAGAGCCTCAGGTATCCAGACTTTGAGGGTGGGCCCTTTCCCAGAGAACTGGCGTCTTCTACTCATTATTTCCCTGTCTCCTGTCTGTAACAGTAGTGCCTCCCTTCTCCATTGATATTGAAATTGGCCAAAGACAAAGGCTTGAAATGGGTTTGTGCTATTGTGCTTGTCGTCTCTTGCTTGTGCCATTGCCAGGAAAAACCTTCCCTCAACACACACCTGGTAACTCCTGCCCCTTTATCCTGGCCCCATAATAAAAATGCATGGAGTAGGCCTCAGTGGCCCTCTGTAGCTTGGAGCTAAGTGCAGCTGGACCTGCAGCTTAAAGGTGAGCCACCCAAGAGAGCTGTACCTAGGTCAACTGATCCACAAACACCTGCAAACCTAGAAATGTGAGATTCAATGGTTATTTTGTTTGCATCAAGTATGAGGATATGTCTTAATAGCTGACTGCTTTATAACCCTAATTTTGTAGGTGCTGCTATATTATTCCCATTTTAAAGATGTGGAAACTGATTCATAGAGAGGTTGATTAATTTGCCCAGATTCATAGAGCTAGGAAATGTCAGACTGGTAATTTAAACATAGGTGCATGAGATTTTAAGGCTTGCAGTATAAGCAACTATGTTTTTTTCTGTTGAGTGCAAACCTGTAAGATATAGGGTAAGGAGAGACCAGCTACTATCTTCCTTTCCTTTTCAAGTTAAATGTCAGCCATCTGACTTCTTGTTTTTGAATCACTGGACAGTTTGAGATTTTGAACTTCCCATCCCTATCTTCCCCAGCAGATGCATCCTGTTCTTAAGAAAACTACAGCTTAACATGCTGTTGACTTTTTGAAGTTTGGGAAAATTCTCTGGTGATATATTTGCTTACCGAATATTAGCCATTTACTTACCAAGAGATGCAGGGCCTGAGAAGTTTATACCCCCTAGCAATTGAAGGTCAGTCGGTGAAGACAAAGAACCACTGAAGCCTTCATCCAAATCAGTGGAAAGCTAAAATTTGATTTATGATAATTTGTATTTCTCTTGAATTTTCCAGGAATGTTGGTAAATGTGAAACCACTTGGCTTTAGTTTTACTGGTTAAAATGTAGGTTTTTGAGATAAATGACTGGGTTCAGGAACTAAGTGACATTGGGCAAGTTACTTAATCTTTCTGTGCCTCAGTTTTTCATCTATAAAATAAAGATAACAATGCTATCTCCTCTAAGGTCATATGGGGATTTAAAAAAAGTATATAAAGTATTTAGTAAGATGATTTTGGCTACAAGTGACAGAGATCCTGAGTCAAAATGGCTTTAACAATTAGGAAATATGTTATCTCACATAGTCCAGCGACGAAAGAGAGCTCTAGATGTGACCCAATCAGGCCTCCAGCCCATCTCTGTCAGCCTTTCTCTCAGCTTAGCCTTCTTCAGGCTGGACCCCATGGAAACAAGATGGCTGCTGGCAGCAGGAGGAGCAGTGGGATTGATTATTCATAGACAGTGGAAGAGAGAGAGAAACCACTCCCAAATATGAAAACAAATTTTTCCCCTCAGTCTCTTTGGGCCAACCTTGAATCAATTACTATTGCCAGAGGAATACTCACATGGTGACTGGTTTCAGTTTTGGTCTGTGAACCAGTCAGGGGAAAAAGGGAATGAATTATGGTGCTTGATTCATATGAGTCAGGATTCACCGTTCCTGCTGGGGGTAGCGATTGCCTTCCCCTAAGTCACACGATCTAGGTGGGGAAAGTGTAATCAGGATCTCATTAGAAAGCAGTAATAGATTTGAGGAAGGCACTCAACAGTGGTGACCAAAGCTGGCCTAAAGTAAGTGCTCAGTAATAGTCAACTTATTTTGGAATTCTATTTTTGCATCCATAGGGATTTTTGTAGCAGTCAGTTGTGGTTTTATGATAAGACAACTAATACTTGGCCTTTAGCCATTCCCTAAAAGACAAATTTGGGAACTCGGAGAGGACAAATCATTTTCATTGGAAGCTTCTCTTTCCTCTTCTTTTTTGGAAATTAACCTGGAAAACAAACTGCAAGGACCTGTGAAGACTTGGAAGGTCTCAGTTCAATTCCTTATGTCATTGTCACCTTGAAAAGACAAAGTTGATAATGCACAGCAATTTTTCCTCTCCTTGTGCCAAGCAATATTTTCTACTAAAAATATTACACTTCAACAATTTTTGTGCAAAATGCTGGCACTCTGTGGTGGACATCTCTTTGCCTTTTTATTTACTTTATTTATTATTTCTACCTTTCCTTCTTCTCTACCTAACAGAACTTCTATTTTTTATGGCAAACCTGTTCTATGTTATTTGGATGAGGCTGACCTTATCTACACACATGCATGCACTTGACCAATCAAAGCACATCATCCTTTCCTTTGGAAAGAGTGATTAGTTCCAAGATGGACATGTGACCTAAATTTGGTCAATTAATACTCTCTTCCTGAAAATGTGAACCTTGAGCTAAGTGAAAATTACACTTTATGGACTCCTGTTATTTGTACCCAGAGCTGACATAGTTTCCATTGGTCTCAAGTTTTCATTGTGTTGATTATTCTGTTCTGTGAGCTCCCCAGGATTTCTTTAGTACTGTTATGGACTGAATTGTGTCCCCTCCCTACCCCCTCCACAATCTTATATGTTGGTACCCTAACCCTCAATGTAACTATATTTGGAGATAGGGCTTTTAGAAGATAATTAAGGTTAAATGAGATCACAGGGTAGGGTTCTAATATGATAGAACTGATGGTCTTATAGGAAGAGGAAGAGAGAAGGAGAGAGAGAGTGAGAGTGAGAGTCCTCTCTCTTTAAGTGCATGAACCAAGAAAATGCCGTGTGAAAACTCAGAGAGAAGGCAGCGATCTACAAGCCAGAAAGAGAGCTCTCACCAGAATCTGACCATGCTGGTATGCTGGTCTGGATGTCCAGCCTCTAGAACCATGAGAAAATTAATTTCTGTTATTTAAGCCACCCAGTCTACTGTATTCTGTTATGGCAGTTCATGCCAACTAAGACAATTATTATTTTCCCTCTTAAGATAGCCATTGTCAATATCTATTGTGTGCCAACCAAATAAGTCCTCATTTTAAGGTAGCAAAGCAGTTAGTTAAATTGTTGTCCCCTGGATCTTCAGATACAGGCAATATGCCTACTTACACTGGAACTATTTGGCATGGTAGGAAAATATTAGAAGTGTGGAATGTTGGAACTACTTCTTGTAGCTTTTCCTCAAGGTCCTACAAGAAAGCCTGTTCCATCTGGAAGCAAATAGGGAGTAGCATATACCTCTGCTAAGAGAGGCTCTTCCTAATGAGGCTGTAACCACCCAATGGGTTCTCCTTGCCCACTGCCTAGACAGAGCTGATTTGTCAAGACAGGAGGATTGCAATAGAAAAGAGTTTAATTCACATAAAGCTGGCTATACAGGAGACCAGAGTTTTATTATTACTCAAATCAGTCAACCAGAAGACTCGGGGATTAGTTTTTAAGGATAATTTGATAGGTAGTGGGCCAGTAAATTGGGAGTGCTGATTGATTGGCTCAGGGATGAAATCATAGGGAGTCAAAGCTGTCCTCTTATGCTGAGTCATTTCCTGGGTGGAGGCCACAGGACTGGTTGGCAGGTCCAGATGTGGCCATCTGGTTGTCAGAAATGCAGAAACCTGAAAAGACATCTCAAAAGGCCAACCTTAGATTCTACAGTAGTGATGTTATCTTCAAGAGTAATTGGAGAAGTTGCAAATCTTATGACCTCCAGAATAATGGCTGGTAATTATTTATTAATAGAATCCAAGCCCCTTTCATCCTTACTTGGTGGCCTTTCATTAGTTTTACAAGAGCAGTTTCCTTTTTGGGAAGGGCTATGATCTAAACTATAAATTTCTCCCAAAGTTAGCTTGGCCCACACCCAGGAATGAGCAAAGACAGCCAACCTGTGAGGCAAGAGACAAGATGGAGTCAGCAATGTCAGATTTATCTCACTGTTATAATTTCCTCAGTAATAATTTTTGCAAAGGTGATTTCTTGGTCAGCAATCTCAAATATATGAGAAACAAAACTCAGAGACTTGGTGGGACTGAAAAAGCCCTACTTTATGCCCCAACCTGAAGTTAGAGTTCACTAAGGCAAGGAGGAGGGAAGGGTAGTGAGGGATAAAATCAGTCCCAAGAAAAATCTGTGGAAAATCAGAATTCCTTGGCTGTTTCCAAATATCTCCAGACGAGTACTCTTTGACTGACAAAGGTAATAATTATCCTCTTTGTAATAAGCCATTTGCTCAAATTGAAAAGGAGCTTTGAATTTGGAAGCAAGGGGCAAATTACTCGGGCTTCACAACTAGCCTGTTGTTTTTTATTGCCCAAATGCAAGGGCCAAAATAGAAGTTGTTAAACTAAGAATAAAGGGTTACCTGCTACACACTGAGACCAATTATGAATAAAAGGAAGTTATAAGGCCGGGGTCTAGGTTCAAGCATTATAACAACAAGACTTCCATGTTTGATTAGAGGCACTCCTAGGTTGTGCAGGATCCCTGTGTAAGTATTTTTTTGAAGGGACAAGGACTATCAATATAAACAATTTAATTTTTAAAATGTGCTACCAAATTCCTGGGCTTATGTGAAGTATACTGATTTATCAATAAAAATTCAGAGTGATGGGCATAGAAGAGGTACTTACATATTTGTTTACTATTCAATCAGTACTTGTGAAGATTCTTCATAGTATCCTGGCACCATCTCTTCCTGTTCAGGTCCAGGAACTATCTCTTTGTGTTCTTTATTGCCAAATGTGTCTTTCCTGTATAATTTCTTATCTCTCACTGCAAGAAAAAGGTAGCAATGCTGCTATTACTCACAATGCCGTGGCTCTTTGGAAACTGTTTATATTGAAACTCTATAGATCTTCTTGCCTCTTCAGTTCCCTCATACCACATACTCCATTTATTCAGAGCTGGATACTTCATCCATGTTGCTACGTCATCCGTAGTGCCACGCATGAACACTGGCTTCCAATGACTCTCTCAAAGGTCAACTGTGCTTTGTTGATGATGATAACAAATACAAGTCTTACTGAGTATGCAAGAAAATGCGAATAGGTTGCTTTGTGGTCTTGCCAAAATTACTGTTTAAGCTGGGTGCAGTGGCTCATGCTTATAATCCCAGCGCTTTGGGACGCCAAGGCAGGCGGATCTCTTGAGGTCAGAATTCGAGACCAGCATGGTCAACATGGTGAAACCCCATCTGTACTAAAAATGCAAAACATTAGCTGGGCATGGTGTGCACCTGGCATCCCGGCTACTTGGGAGGCTGAGGCATGAAAATCACTTGAACCTGGGAGGTTGCGGTGAGCTGAGATTGCGCCACTGCACTCCAGCCTAGGTGACAGAGCAAGACTCTGTCACACACACACACATACACACACACACACACACACACACACTACTGGTTAGAATGTTATAGTTTATAGAATAACACATATTCCACTCATGTCTCTCCTTGATCTCTTTAGGCTGTCATCATTGTATTTCTAGAATGTAGTCTCTTTCAATGATGACCCCCACTCTTGCCTTGCACACATTACCACCAATAGGGAGGCAAATAGGTGAGGAACCCATGGACAGACAGCGTAGAGCAGTATCCTTTGGGTAAGGAATATCCATGTTTATCCTGCATGGCTTGAGACCAGTCCAAAAGAGCACGATGTTACCTTGATTGGAGGCAAGAAAGGGCATCAATTAGGAAGGTCTATTCACATTATGGAGCAATAGTCTAGGGAGCCCTTGGAGGAGATAGGCATGCTCACCCTGGGGGACCAGTGATGTGAAGCCCAAGGAGGAGGTGGGGTGACCATTCTGTGTGCCAGCTATGGGAGGCACACAGCACAAAGGTGGCATTGTAGTTCAGGACAAGGATAGATGATAACCGACATGTAGCTGGCACTCATGGCACATGGCTTGCACTCAAGTCCCTTAGCAATGAACTATTGGTAGCCCAGAGTCCTGAAATCACCCAGTGTCATATGTAAATGAGAGTTAGTCACAATCAGTGTGTCAGCACCATTCTGGCAGCCCAGTCTCTGTGATCCTGCAAAATAAATACTGTGCTGGCCCACAGAAAGCATCAGCTCACCAGACTGCCCTCCTGGAACCAGTCCCAAGACAATCCGATAGCCAAGAGTCTCAGATTTTCTCAGAGGATCCAATCAACCCCTCTTGGGGGATTGAGGCAAGATGTAGCTCATTGGAGAGTGATCCAACAAGGTAAAATAGGGACCAGGGCTCTTGTAGGTCCTCGTCTGGACTCAGGAAGTTCCATCGAGGTAGAAAGCACTGCCAGCCTTGGTCCCAAACACTGGAAGGAGACATAGAAAATACTAAGGTAGGTACTTCCAGTGACCAGGACCCATATGGGACCAGGCTGGGGAGAGAGGAGGCCATGCCCAGATGGTCCTGTGGGCTAGTTCAAGCATCAAAGGTGTATTTAGAAAATTTTAGGAAGGAATTCCAAAATACAGAGCCCTTTCAGGCACAAAGATCGGAACAAGGGTCCTGCTTGCCTGGGTCTAAGGTCCACACTGGTTTTGATTATTAACCAGTTCTCTTGTTGAGAAATGTAATGATTAGCCTCTAAGTGAGATTTTTACTACATTGCTAAAGTATCCCCCAAAGTTTGGGAATCAGGTGTCTATGACATTTCAGTTCCTAGGCCATGCACAGGCCCAATGCCGTGTGGACAGGCACTGGACTGCTAAATAGATGCACCCTCAAGAACAAAATTGGTTTTTGCACCTTTCTTAGGGAAGTACATGCAAGACCAATGGTCAAAAGAAATTCTCCCAAAGGGTGCATCTCTGAGTAAGTTGTGCTCTCACTCCACAGAGCATGGAGTCTTGCTGACTGCCTCTGAAAGGCATACAACAAGGAAATTTGGTCCAAAATTTTGGTCCAAAATTCCTTGGATTTTATTTTCCTTTCTCCTCTTCCCAAAACAAGGAAGCTTTATATTGTAGTTTCCTTGTTTTCCTTCACCACTCTATATGGAGAATATTATAGGTGGTTAAATGTACCATTTGGATTGGTGTCTTCTTCATTTTCACTAACATCTAACTAAAATTGAGCATTTCTTTCAAATATCATTGCAGGCAAGAGGCTGTGGTGGTATTAGCAGTACTGGTCACCAATGAATTGCAGATATTTTTATATCATATGAGACTTGTGGTAGATATCTCATAATGCCATTCATGGTCATCACTTTTGAAATTATGGTATTACTGGATTTACTACTAGATCTTGCTATTTAATGCATCAATCAAGCAGTACATACATCTCTATATCGTGGATTTGTTTTATAATGTTTTGCTAAATGTATTTCAAGCATATATTATTTTCTTCGATTAAATACATGATTCTGAAAAGGGGTCCATAGGCATCACTAGACTACCAAAGAGTTTATGGTACAGAAAGTTTAAGAAACTCTGATGTAGATGGAGGTAACTGGGCTATAAAGACCTACATTCAGATCTGCCCCCAGAAACAGTAATCTAAGACTTGGAGTTGAACTTAGTATCCGGAAAAGACTTTGGTTTGTCTCCCTTTGGGAGGGGAGTAAATATACATTTATTGTATGTGACACTGATGTATTAAATGGGGTGGGGACATTTTTAAAGTAATGTATATGGATTCTGGGTAGCCAAAGGATAGAATGTAGTGGGTATCTCTGTTAGTCCTACTTTCTGAGACTCTTTTCCTCTTTCCTCTGAAAATGTAATCCCTTTTTCCTTTGGGGAACTAAGGTTTAGTTGGGTCTAATAACATTCCATCTCCTCCCCTCTGACCCCTGTGTAAAGGATGAACAGGTGAGCTAAGCTTGCCCAGTCAGATTAGTTTATCCCCCTGGCCAGAATCATCAGTTCAGAGCAAGGCACATGTCCCCAAACAGACTTCTCAGAACAGACCTTCCCTGAGATACTCCTGCTGAAATAATCTGAGATTTTCTTGGAGATGATGAGTATACAAAGAAACTGGAGGTGCTTTAAGCAACTTCCCAGCTCAGGGATGAAACTGTTTTCAGTAGGAGAGAATGAGGGCAAGGAAAAGAAAGCAAGGACAAGCTAAGAAAGGGGCCAAAGAAACATAACCACGTTAAATTCAGTTCCTTGAACAAATAAGTCCCTCTCAGTTTGCGTTTTTCCTGGTTTAAAATGAGTCTCTGTCACTTGCAAGCAGAAGATTCCTGACTCATACATTCAGAGAAAAAGAGAGAGAGAGAATTTGTGTGCATGCATGTGGGTGTCTTATTCCAGCAGGGATTGAGAAAGATTGAGAATTGAATTTCTATATATTTGGTAGTGACGTGTTTATTGTTTTTTATTTTTGTTTTTGTTATAGTTGAAGAAATGAACACACAGTAATCATATAATCTTCCCAATGTTATACAGACAGAAAGTGACAGACCCAGGATTTGATCTATTTTATTCTGAAGCCCATGTTGTCTGTGAACTCAAACGAGGTAATGGGACAAGAAAAACAGCCTTGAGCACTTGAGTTCCCCAGACTTACCTGGTGTTTGGTTTGGTGGGTTGGAAGCATGGGTGGACAAAGCATAGCAAGAAATCCCCTTTCTCGGGGATTCCTCCAGCAACAAAGCTCTCTTCTTCCTTTCAGACTTTCTCCCTGTAGCCGAGTGCTAGAGGCCTGATCTTACAGCATCATGCAATCTGATGTCTAAGGGCTTTGGAAGTCTAGGCTCTGTCGCCTTTTTAGTCATGCTTTCAAAACTTAAAATCCCATTCTCTAGTTACTTGCTCTATCATTTCAACCTTAAGTCAATAAATGCTGCTGACTGAAATGGATGATTCCTTTTGAAATATGGGGATTCCTTTCGTTTTTCCTTTCTTCCTTTCTCCCTTTTTTCTCTCTCCTTTCCTCCCCCTCCTTCCTTCTCTCTTTCCCTTGCACCTAACCTCCCTCCATCTGCTCGTCCTTCCTTCCTCCTTCCCTCCCTTCTTTCCTTCCTTCTTTTTTCCTTCCTTCCTTCCTTCCTTCCTTCCTTCCTTCCTTCCTTCCTTCCTTCCTTCCTCCTTTTCAAACTGTGTACTTATTTACTTTTTCATTATGTTTTATCAGCTATCTCTCTGTGTTTGCAGTGGGAGCATGGTCCTTGCTAGCTCAGTCCACCAAGTTACTGAAACATCACATATCTCTCCTACTCCAGCCTTCCACTCCCCATTCTTGTTGATTCAGTCATACTGCCTTCATTCTCACTTTAAGGAAACCTGAATCATGAGGGCTATAGGTGTAGTATCAGGGGTGAGTTTGGAGAAGAGGGATTCTGTGGCCTGGGACTGCCTGAGGATAGATTCTGATCCAGAGATGGTGAATCTGATCCTGCCTCTCTCCTGAGAGGCACTGCACACATCAGCTGAATTCTTTCTGTTATGAGAAGCTCTAATCAATGCATGTGCTGATTTGTTCTTCCCTGCTGAGGACTTTGGATTAATGATTACTGGGTGCCACATATGTTATCTCTTATGTATCTTTAATAAAAATAACAATGGCTAGAAGTTGCAGTAGCTTTACTCTTTACTGTGTTCAGCAGCCCTGTGCTAAGTCTTCGATATTCATTCTTTCATTTATGCCTCCCCCACCCTACGAAGTCACTCTTGAGCATTATTTGCTTCACTGTGCAGAGGAAGGAACTGATGCTCAAAGAATTTCAGTAAATTTCTCAAGGTCACATGGCTAGAAAGAGGTAAGGTGGATTTCACACCAAGGCTTGTTTGATTTCATAGCACTTAACCACTTGCCATCATGCTGTTAGGTTTTAATGTTAAGGGGAAGTGAGAAATTTAATAATAGAACTTGGGCAAGGTAGCAATAAAAATGAGGTAGTACTGTTGCATCACACTCTTACAACTACCCTTCTTGCAATCCCTTTGCCTTTACATTCCAGCAGTGCTTGGAATGCTGATGGAGTTGAGTCAGCAAGGGGGCCTGACTGAGAAGGCAGAGGATTTCTGACTCCACAGTTGACACTGCAGAGTTAGAGGTGCCCTTCCTGCCTCAACATCCACCAGCTAACTACCAGAGAGCTTTAGGGTGTGGTGTAGAGGGGAAGGAGGGGAAAGGTGTGGTGTGAAGAGGGGTTGGAGTGGAATGAGGTGGAAACCCTGGCTGGTCTAGAGGGCTAGACACCAACCAGCTCTGTGACCTTGGGGATGTTCCTTAACCTCTCTGGGCTTACTCCTGCTTTGTACCACAACGAGTTCAGGCTATGTTTGATGCTAGCTCAGGCAGTCTATGATGACATGATGTTTAGGAGGAGAAAACAGAGACAGATGTGCTGGAAGACACAGGCTCAGAAAGTTTCCGAGCCTGCCAGTCCCAAGTAAATGCCTACAACTCCAACGTTGTGTCAGTTCCTCTTTGGCTTTCTGACACTGCCTCGTGTCACCATAGGCTTCCTGTTAACTGTTAGTGATCAAGTGTCAGCTGCATCTAGAGCTTAGCTCCAACATGGTGGGGAGGAGGTTTGGTTCAGGAGTCAGACTGCCTGGGCTCATGTTCTCACTTCGTTGTTTACTCTCTGTACCTTAGTTTCCTCATCTGTAAAAAAGGGAGCAATAATGGTGCTTTTCTCATGGGGTTCTCTGAGGACTGAAGGATATATTCATGCAAAATGATCTGCCTGCTTCATTTGGTGCCAGGTACATGGGCCTACTCCTTCAATGTTAGCAATTACTAGCAGCAATTGAATTAGCAAACATTTGCAAGTCGTCTTCTAAAAGCAAACCCACAGGTAAGTGCTGTAAGGGACACAGAGAGGCATAGCCACACCCCTTGATCCAGAGCTGCATGTTGTGATCACCAGATACAGATGCTGAGGCAGAGTTCTGGGTATGAGATGTCTGTGGGGGATCAATGCCTGTGAAAAGAATGCGAAGAAATCAAAACTCTGCAAAGAAGGACCTGGAACTGTGTGTAATGCAGACCCAATAAAGCCTCTGCCAGTTAGGCAGGGAGCTCTGGAAGAAGGATTGTCTTCAGAGGGTACCACACCAGACAAAAATGGCCAGGTTTCTGTAGCCCTGCCTTGCTCACTAAACCAGACACGGGCCACCACAGAAAAGACATGACAAGGCAGGTCTCAGCGTTTAGGCAGACTCTGAAAGGGCTGACAACTGGAAGCTGTCTGCAAAGCAGGACATCAAGTCCTTCCTTGAAGGGGAATCTAGGCAATACAACTGAATGCCCACCACACTCAAGGATTTTATAAATAATCAAGGCAATAGGCAGAGGACTCAAAGAGGTGACATACTGTTCCTGGAAAAGTTTCCAGAGCTTGGCTGAGATGAGAGGTTATTTGCCCAGGGCTGCCAAAGACAAACTTGTGACAGGCAGAACACAGGTTCTTCTAGAGAATGGGTGGGGAAGAATTAGATCTGTGCCCCATACTACAACAGAGGGGGCAGACTGAAGGCCTACCTAGGGAAGTTAAGCCCAAGGTTAGAAACCTGGGAGATGGGGGCCTGGAAGAAGAAAAAGCCAGGACACACATTTTATACAGGATTTTATGAATTTGGGTTAATTGAGTGGCAGGCATGAAACTTCCAAAATATGAGCACGTGTCCTGACCAAGTCGAAGGCCATGGGTGAGTGCCAGCTGCACGACACAGTGGAGAACCTGAAGTCCTAAAGGCTTGATAGAAGTCTAATTAAAGACCCAACTAGACAGGTGTTATGGGGGAGGAACCAAAAACACTTTACGGCTCTTGTAAAATGCGAGTAAGTAAAAGTGAATCTAGATTCTCAAACCAGAGGAAAATTAATAAAAATGCCTCCAGACCCTCTCTGAGTCCCAACGTGTCTCATTCAACGTGTCTCACTCGTGTCTCCTCAATGTGTTTGTTTAGCACACTTCCCCATCTATTGTCTTTGCACCATGGTTTTGACCACCATGATGATCTCAACATATTAAAAAGGCCTACTTTGAGGGAATGTGCTGAGTGGAGGGGGTGGCTTCCCATTTTGGCCTTCAAAAATTTGGAGATGCAGCCTAGAGGCATGTTGGGGAGAGCCTGGAATGCCCAGACAAAAAGGATACGCTTACTTCAGCCAGAATTTGGAAGTCACTGAAAACTTCGTCATCTGGGGAGGGATGGAGAAATTCGACCTTGGCAGGATCCATTTGCCAGCAGTGTCCAAGGTATTCCGGAACAGTGGGAAGTGGGAGGTAGACACCTAATACTGAGGGCTGGCTGTATTAGTCTGGAAGGAGAAGAAAAGGGTCCTAAGCTAGGAGGGTGGCAGTAGGGAAGAACACTTGGGTAGGAGAGACAATGCAAGATACCCATGTTTTTGAATTTGATGTCAAAGAAAATGGTGGGTCTTTCTAAAGGCAACAGATCTGGAGGAGGAGCTGGCTTATGGGGAGGTGGGGTAAAGGTAGTTAGAGAGAGAGAGAGAGAGAAAGAGAGTAGGAAGCAGAGCATTTCTTTTGCTTATGAGATGCTAATGGGAGGAAAACTTAGAATTTTGTATGCAAACTCTAGGCTGGGTTGCCAGAAGCAGACCCTGAGATGAGGATTTGCACGCAAGCGAATGGTGAAGAAGCCCTCCCAGGGGAGACCCGCAAAGAAGGAGAGGAAGTAGGAAAAGAGAAAGGAAGAAGCCGGGCAAGAGCACACTCAGGCGAGTCGCAGCCTTAGCCTAATCTGCAGGGGAGTTCTGGAGAGTCAATTGTGCCTCCGAATTGCCCCACCATGGGTAAAAGAGCTAGGTTTCATGCATCTGCCTCCAGCAGTCAGTGACGGAGAGTCACCCAGGTACCTCCAGTTCCCTACACATGCGTGCAAAGTGGCTCTCTACTTTTAGTCTGGGGGCTGTCCTCCCAAAGCAGAGCATAGGTGCTAGGTGTTTGAAGTAAGAGCACAGTGAAGGGGGCAGAGTACGCAGGCAGAGGATCAACAGGGATCCAAGGGGGTCTGGGTGGAGCACTAACACCATCTGCTATTACAATGAGCACTGTCTTGAGAAAGAATAGTGGCTTGCCAGTGAATGTTCTGACCTGGCTGGTCCTTGCTCTCCTCCAACCATCTGCTACTTCAATGAATAGGGTTTGGGAGCCTGGGTCGATGTGTTTGCAGACTTCATGTTAGATTCACCTTTTGCCATGGAGAAGGGGAAGCCAGAAAGTGTTTCTCCATGTGGAGCACCCAGTGGGCTAGATTGTGACCTGGCAGTTGGCACATCCCTGAGGCTCTGATTTAGGGGGCAGGGAGCCTGTAGAGGGCTCTGAGTTTTAGCCCATTATTAGTTTCAGTGTTGAGGTTTCTGAGACAGCCATTAGTGCATTAGCCCTCTGGCAGCCCTCTCTAAGGTGGCCACTTGTCAGCAGTCAGGAGACCAGCCCTTGCCCACTTGCCGATACTCTCAGCCTATTAGACCTCCTGGAAGATGCAGGAAGTGGAGGACACAGGTGAGCTGCAGTCACTTGTGTATTGCTTTGACTTAGAGTACACTGGACCTGAACCTGAAAGTGGGAAGGGGTAGAGAGGATGCCTCCTCCTTCCTTGTAAATACATCAATAAATAAATAAGAATAAAAGCAATGGGAATGCAAAGAGAGACTAAAGAGACGCTTCAGACCTACTGGGTCACCATCCCACTCATTTGGGCCTGTGCCTATGCCCTGAGTATTGGGTAAAGTTCCAGGCCAGGACTTCAGACAGGCCAGCGAATGAAAGGTTAACTCCTACATAAAGAGGATATTCAGGATCCCACTCCAGCCTCTGGCTGGCTTCTATTCTAATGGGTCCATGCCTATGGAATACCAGTTGTTAAACATACTTTGCATCTCAGCCCTGTGTATATCCATTCCTCACCCCCATCACCCTTCTTCTATCACCTCAGCTGGTCCCTACACACTTAACTCAGGAAGGGAAAGAAGCAGGCCTGATTTTGCCCTCAACTTCCAAGAAGCAGACAAGAAAACAGTAGATATCCAAGAGTTGGCTGTCTTGTCCCCAAAGCCTAGATACCATACTTTTGTTTCTCTTCCTGTCAGAGAGCAGTGAACTGTGTGATTTTGAGCTGCCCATCTAGGGACAACCTTGTTTTCACTGGGGCTAGCATGGAGCAAGATTGTCAAGGTGGTACCTTCTTCCAGTGTGGACTGCCCCAATATCTCTCAGCCAGCCGCCCTAAGCATTCCCACTCTCAGGCTTTTCTGAGGTTTGGCATCCTTCCAATCCCACAGGAATTCAGCTGATAAATAAATTCATACTCAAAGGTTATTGACTTAATCTGTCATCTCCATCCAGGAGCTATTTGCACTGAAAAGAGATCCACCAGGGAGAGGGTAATGTTTAACTTCAAAGAATGGCTTCCTAATGGTGGGGTTTCAGGCAGTGTGGCCTTTGGGCAGCTCCTTCAGATCACCATGGAGGTGACCTTTCTCTCAGCAAATTCATGCTGCAGGAACTTCCCATTTTCAGTGTGCACCAAAATGACCTGGGGTGCTTGTGAAAGACTGCAGATTCCTGGACCCTAGAGATTTAAATCCCAGGATAGGAAACTGTATTTTAATCCACTCATCACTTTCTGATGAAAGTGATCCATAGACCATATGTTGAAAAAAACTACTCGGCTATCCTATTAGTTTGCTTGGGCTAGCATAACGAAATACCACAGTCTGCGTGGTTGAAACAGAGAATTGCGTTTTCCCACAGTTCTGGAAGCTAAAAGTCCAAAATCAAGATGTCAGCAGGTTTGATTTCACCCGAGGCCTCTCTCCTTGGCTTGCAGATGGCCACCTTCTCCCTGTGTCCCCACATGGGCTTTCCTCTGTGCATGCACACCCCTGGTATCTCTCTGTGTGTCCAAATATTCTCCTCTTATAAGGACACCAGCCCCCGTTAGAAAAAGCCTGTATTCTTGCCGACCTTGGATTAAGCCAACCCTAACGGCCTTATATGAACGTAATTACCTCTTTGAAAAAGACCCTATCTGCAAATACAGTCACATTCTGAAGTACAAGTACTGGCTGTTAGGATTTCAGCATATGAAGCTTGGGGGGTACACAATATACAATCCTGCCCATAACAGGAAGGTAGAAATAAAAACAAATGAGGCATTTATGAAGGGGCAGTAGGAACTGCGAAGTTCTCCCCTCTCTTCAGTTAACTGCAAGAGAGAAAATACACCCAAGTTGAAAGAGATTGTGCAGAAAGCACCGGGGATCAGTCAGCTAGGGAGAGGTACAGCGGCCCCTATTGACACTCTGGCCTCTGCTTAGGAAACCACCTTGGCTCACCCTCTAAATTGCCTTTCCTGTTGTTATTCCTCCCTAGGTTTAGAAACACTTTCTTCTTTCAGCTTCATGGGAGAGAACAGTCTTTGGCACTGGCACCAGCGTGGCTGCCCGAGGCAGCCCTTGCCTCCGCCTTCGAGGATGTTTCTTTCCCCAGAAAAAAGCGAAGACCCTTCAACCTCCCCATTCATCATCACCACGGGCAATCTAATTACAGCCTTGTCTTAAAAGAGGAACTCATTTACAATTGAGACTTCTTCCTTATGAAAATGTAACATCTTGAACTATGTTTTTATGGCCCCCTTTTACAAAAATAAAAAAGGAAATTAATTAATTTGCTCGTACACAGGAAAGACTCATGAGGTCTTGCCGGCTGTGCGCAGAAAGGATGTGCGCTCCCTCTCTCTCTCTCTCTCTCTCTCTCTCTCTCTGGGCTTCCTGCTGTGTGACAGTGAAATGCTAAAATGATTTTGGCAGGAGAATATTCTCAAAGGCTGTTTTTATTTCAGCAGCAGAAGAGTATCTCAGAACGCAGGCTGCACCTCTGCCCTGTGGGGCTGTTTCTAATTGCACGAGGTGAGCTGCAGAAATCCTTCCCCCAGCCGGATGGGGAGAAAGTGGTAAGAAACCTAAGGAAGATAATCGTGTCTGCCACACTCAGCGCTCACCACTTAAAGGAATTAACTTGTTGGAATGAAATATTTCTATGGATGCAGAAAACTATGCATTAGAATAATGAGGCTAACCCCTTCTTACGCATTGCAATCACTGGGGTTTGTTTCTTCCCTCTCTAATCACAACATGCTATCTTCCTCCTTGCTCACACCTCTGTAGGCAAGACTGGCTGCGAATACTTTAGATTATCACCTTCTCATTTTCAGTGTGAAATAATTGCCCAAGGATGGAAACTGACAAATAAGAATGTGGATTTCAGAAAGCAGCCCTTTTGTTATTTAAGATAGCCAAACTAAAATGGAGACAGGTGGATTGTGTGCCATCAACTTCGCCCATCCTCACACTTCCCCCTTTAGAAAAAGCCTTGCGCTTTTGCAGACCTGGATTGATTTGAAACTTGAAAGACAGTTGAGATACTGATGTGTTTAATTAAAAACCTATGCTATACAACAGCATAAGGGTGTGAGGCTCTGGGGATGAGCCTCATGGCTTTCCCTCTTGGTGCCACCATGTACTGGCTGTGTAACCTTTGGCAAATTTTTGAACCTCTCTGTGCTTCAGTATTTTCCTCTATAAAACAAGACAATGATAATTATGCTTTATAGGATGGTGAGGTTTAAATGAGTCAATACATGCCAAGTGCTTAGAACAATGATCAACATATAGTACACACTCCCTAAATATCAGTTATTCTTATTTATACTCTTGGAAAGGAAAGAGAGGCTGCCTTCCTTCTCTCTTTCAGGAATATTAAGCATTGTGCTCCTGCCCTCAGGGAGCTTTAGTTTACTGCATGTGCCACATGTGTAAACAACTCATTATAAGACACATTTAAATAAATGCTGAGTAAGGATAATAGCAACATGGTGTGGGTGTCCTAAGAGGAGACACGCTTAATTGTGGACTGTGGACCACAACTTGAAGGAGGTGGCATTTGAGCTGGACCTTGATGGAACAAACAGTCTCTGTAAGCAGAGAACAAAAGAAAGGTGTTCCAGGCTGTGGGAGAAGTAAGGACACAGGCAAAGGGAGGAGAGAGTGCATGACATCTTTAGAGACAGGCAAGGATGCCTGTGACATGGATGGTAGTTGGAGGCCTCCTCTGTCCTGCAACAACCTAGCATCTTGATTTTTATTTTCAGGTAAAAGAACTGCAAATGATATTGGAGTAATTAAGTGTTCCCCATATTTTTTTTCCCTGAAACAATTTGAAAAATAATGTTTAGTGATGAGCAAAGTCCTATAGCTACCAACTACAATTTAGCAGAAACCCCCCACCACCCCCTCCCACACACATACAATTCTGTCCATACAGGTCATTTATTACACCCGGAGAAATCTTTGTAGTCACCACAAAAGTGCAGCTACCTCTGGGGTATGATGCAGCTGCTATTTAACTGTCACGTAACATGACAATCTAGTGTCCTATTAGAGCTAAAATTTAATTGTGAAGACGGGTACCATATTTAACTGCAATCCTGGGGGGAATTTAGGTTGACAGGCTGTAATTACCCAAACTGGAACCTGGCCAGGACACACCTACTCTTTGCCAAAAGAGCTATGGGGGTTTTAACCGCCATAGGCCTTGGGAAGCCAGCAGTTCTGTAGGGTGGTGAAGCAGCACTTGCAGCCCCACAGCGCCCCCTAACAAAGCTCTGGGCAAGTGCAGGCTGTCTAGGGAGCAGGCCTTTTCTGACCCTCCAAATGTGCACTTTCCCCCAAAATCCCCTCTCTGCCCCCACCTGGCTCCAATCCATCAGGGGTTATCAGAAACTTTCCATTTTAGGTTCTGTGACTGTGGTCCTGCAGTCAGGTCCTTGCTGGGTCTTATCTGTGTCTGTCTGTCTTGTGTGTCTCTCCCCAAGTCATGCTGTTTTTCTCTTATCATGACAGAAATGCTTGTCCTGATAAAATAACTACCCACCAGAGCACAGTGGTTCTCATCACCAGCTGCCATTTCTACACAGAGATCAATTAGAGGCATCTTTTTGTTGGGGAAGTGGTCAGGCCAACTTACTGAAAATCCCATTCGGATTCTTTCTGCAAAATGCATTGTGTTTTGGTCTTCCAATGCAGTTGTTACTAGAAAAAATGAAAATTGGGTCAAGAAGAGGTGGAAATACGGCTTGCCAATGTCACTGAAGAGTTAAAAAGGAGAAAGTTCTGGGCTGCAAGCAGCAGTGTAAATAAATGTGGTCTTAATTTAAGGTTATGGATTTTTAAAAAGCCTTGCTTTTTGTCTTCAGAAGTCTTTGCATTCATATCAGTTAAAAAATGATTTAGACAGAAAATAAATGTTGGAGCAAACTCAAATTATTATGTGCATTTTAAATAAACCTGTGTTTTCTGCCGCAGACATAGCATATGAATAATAACATTAATAATGATCACGATAATTTGTCAACTGATGATCTTTTCCCTCAGACCTTCCAGGCTGTTGGTTCCTGGCCCTACTATTTAACTTAGCCAACCTGTTCTTCATGAGGGGAGCTGATGATAATAGCCCTCACTTCCTCTGCAGGGTGAAAAGGTAGAAAAGCCCGAGGTTATATTCCCAGATTGTTCTAATTAGCTGTGTGACCTTGGGCAGGTTGCTTCACTTCTCTGGCCAGCTATCAAAGAATGAAATGCTTTCTAAAGGAAATCAGCAGAAATGGAGTGTGTAAAATCAAAAGCAATACAGTAATGTCATCTGGGAAGATTTTGTTTCCCCTTTTTAGGATACAAGTGGTAAGAAAAAGAAGCAGACTCAAAAAGCAATTATTGGTCAAGGCACAGGAGGAAGTTACATTAAGACTAATTTTTAGAAACAGATGGGATGGTTTTCTGCTCAGTTTCTAAGGACATACGCACATTCATACACACATAGGTATACTTTGGTCAGTGGGAAATCTGCTTAATATGCTCACTTTTTTTCTTCCCTGAAGAAAGATTTTCAGTGTTCTACAAAGGCAACAGCAACAAACACAACATCAAAATATTATTATCTATTTAATTCTTCTAATAAATAGCATAATACTGTCTCGATACCACCAGTGTAGCAATAATATACTAGGTTGAGAGATCAAAAAGAGTTTAATATCAGAAATGTCACAATTCAAACTAATGATGTATACATAGTATGTATGTAAGGTGTGTGTATATATAGATAGATAGATAATAATACAGTCCAGAAAACTATAATTCTTCTATGTTTTTATTTCTCTGACAAATCTCAGGAAAAAATTGGTAAACTCTTCATATTCCCATTCTAATAGTTAGCATGAGATGACGTAAGACTTACTAACAGAAGACGCTTTGGAATCTCAGGTTACATTTCCAAACATGGGTCAGGCCTTGATGCTTCTCTGTAAAAATATAACCAGAAGTTGGCATGTGGGAAGGTCACTTAGAGGCACTGGTGGGGTTGTTGGCTCCCACCAAAGGGGAAGGGTGCCCTGAGCACTTGGTGAGGGTGATCCCAGTGGAGATTAGCTCAGTGAGACCTCTTTGCACAGCTTCACTCAGAGATTTGAGATTGCAATATATGTCCCTGGGGAGAGATCCTTTTTTCATTAAGAATTCATTAGAGTTAATTGGCAATTATTTTTTATTAGCAATTAAAAAATAAAAATACAAGTATTATACCCAATAATGATTTCAGGGGCAGCTAATGTGATAGAATGTTCCAGGATATTTTCAAAAGAAAAAGACAGGGCTGCTAGGGGTAGGGAAGCTCTCATGAATAAAGTGGGTAGATTCCAAAATGAGTACTAAAATAATGATTTCAGATAGGAACAATCAAATTTACCTCTGACTGAATTTTTGACTTCCTTATTTTTATTTCTGTGTCTATTTGTTGCTTCTTCCACCCCTGTAAAACAGCCAGAACAACTAGACGAAGTGTTCCCTAAAGCATATTTTTCAGTGGTGATGACTATCAGTTTTCATTGTAGAAACATCAGTAAATTATGAAAAAGTACAAAATAAGAAAATAAAAATCACCTATAATCTCATCATTCAAAAGGTATCATCGCAGAGTACTTTTACACAGGTTTTCACACAGGCGTGCATATGCACGCACACACATACACACACGCACACTTTTAAAATGCTCAAAAATCAAATCATTCTTTATTCCCTATTTCCAACTTTCTTTTTTCAATTAGTGGCAACAACATGTCATGGACACTTTTCCATATCAATAAAGCTGTATTTCTTTTCAAAGTGACTACATACTATTCCACTGTATGCCTCACCATTCAGCTACCCGTGAATATTTAGATTGCTTCCACTTTTGCCACTGTAAACCTCACTGAGATGAGGTTTGCCAATCTTGTCATACACATCTTTGTGTACTTGTTTGATTATTTCTAAAGGTAGAATCCGTGAGTCAGAGGACAAGGCTTTTGTTATTCATTGTCAAAGCATTCTTCAGAAAGTCTGTACCTATTTACTATCCCATTAATGACAAATGGAAATGCCCATTTCCTCTCACTTTGCCTGGATATGATCAATATGTTTAATCTTTGCCAATCTTATAAACAAAAGGGAGTCTGTGGTGCTGTTTTATTTGGCATCTCTTTGATTACCAGTGAGACTGAACCTCTTCAGTCTTCATATACAGTTGATTTGTGTTTCTTCTTTTGTATATTGCCTACTCATGCCTTTTGCCTTTATTGATTATAAGAGCACTTTACATATTAAGGATACTCTTCTTTCAGCTGTCTTCTATGTAAAAAATCTTTTCCCCAGATTTTCACTTGTCTTTTAATGGTTTCTGGCTATTTTTCAATATCAAAGTTTTACTTTATTTTTATTTTTATTTTTTTTGAGATGGAGTTTTACTATTTTGCCCAGGCTGGAGTACAGTGGCGTGATCTCAGCTCACTGCAACCTCTGCCTTCCAGGCTTAAGCGATTCTCGTGCCTCAGCCTCCTGAGTAGCTGGGACTACAGGTGCGTGCCACCACACCTGGCTATTTTTTTTGTATTTTTAGTAGAGACGGGGTTTCACCATGTTGGGCAGGCTGGTCTCGAACTCCTGATCTCAGGTGATCCACCCATCTTGGCCTCCCAAAGTGCTGGGATTACAGGCATGAGCCACCATGCCCAGCCCAAAGTTTTACATTTTTATGTACTAAAACAGTTAACTTTTTCCTTAGGGTTTCAGTCTTCAGGGTTACGGTAGAAACCGTATCATATTCATCTGCATTTTATTTTTCCCACCATATTGAGGTATAATACAATTACATCTCTTTTTTTCCCTCTAAAAAAGCATTCTCATTACTTTCCAGAGGTTCTGAAGTGAAAGTATAAGGGACCTGGGAAACCAAAGCAGAGGAAACACGACTATTAATAACAACACTTGACATTTCTATTTTCAGTGTGCTATAGGATCACTAATTAATGCCCCTCCTTAGCTTAGCCCCAGGGGTTACCCTGACTGACATTAATTCACCCTACCTGACACTGAGACCTGGGAGTGGGGAGGCTGTGGCATTCCATCTGATGGGCACTACTCTCTCTGGCCAGGACTTAAAGCCAAGCTCCTGATTCCCCAACTGTGCTTAAATCAAGGTGAGACAATTCCTTCATGTGGGCTGGCAGATTTCCAGGATGCAATGAGACCATCATTGGAATGACTTCTCTGGGTGAAAGATCACTGCTGTTCCTTCTCCCCACCCCAGAAAAGGAAATTCATATACCAAACAGGATGGTTTGTAACCTGGTGCCACTTCTGAATTCTCTGTTAATTTTTGATAATTGGATGATTACTACAATGAATGTGCGTATGTCCTTAGAAACTGAGCAGAAAACCATCCCACCTGTTTCTAAAAATTAGTCTTAATGTAACTTCCTCCTGTGCCTTGACCAATAATTGCTTTTGGAGTCTGCTTCTTTTTTTTACCACTTGTATCCTAAAAAGGGGAAAAAAATCTTCCCAGATGACATTACTGTATTGCTTTTGATTTTACAAAAACTAATTAACAAAATGTCCAATAAGACATTCAAAATACAAGCCTAATTTTTTGTAGTAGATTCAGCAAACAAAAATTACTCTGCCTAATTGCTACAAAAATTTCTATTATTCTCAGTTTCTGTACTCCTCTCCCTGCAGACCAGCAACAGTTGGCCCACTGGTCCCAGTCCACACACGCTTTTTGAGTAGCACTGAGCTAGAACACTCAAGGGAAGAAGATGGGGTCGGCAGTGTCAAATGCTGCCAAGATGTTCAGTAAAATGAGGTCTTGTAAGTATCCTTTGAATACTTACAAGCAACAAATAGGGAGTCACAAAAAGCAATTTCAATGGAGTGGTTGAGACAGAAGCCAGACCCAGTGAATCGAGGAGTTCCTGAGTGTTCACAGCAACTAACAAATATGTGGAAGCAAAGATAAACTAAACCATGAAACACTTATGCTTTATATTGATAAACATCATCCTTGTTTACACAAAACAGTTAACAAAAAATCTATGTTGTGACATGGAATAAAGACAGTAAATGGACGGAGTGTATAGTATAGTAGAAAATATCTCAGTCTGAAGTCCAGAAGCCTGTATTGTCAAGTAGAGTCAGACAATTAGTATAAGCCGTGTGACCTTGGACGAGTCATGCACCCACTCTGATCCTCAGTTTCCTTCTCTGCCAAATAAGGGGACTGGACAAGATCTGTCCCTATCTTTATTTCTAGCATTTGCATTCCATGATCTTAATTTTAAATAGTCACTGCAAATATCAATGCTCCTCAAAATGACCCAACTTATTTGGAGTCCTTGAGTTCTACTGAATCTAGCTGTGCACCTTCAAGAGCTCACCCACTGCCTGCAGACAGGTGCCAGCAAAAACCTTCTCACTTGAGAACAGCTGGTAAGATAAACCTGCCCTGCATCTCCTCCCTCCGCCCCCATCAAAGATTTATGAATCACAAACCCTATAATTAAAAGTATAGGTTCAATCTGAAACAGGAATGGAAGCCAAACTGGAACTCAGAAGCATCAGGAATGCTGAGAATTCAGCTTCAGAACCACAAAGTGGCTTCTGAACTCCCCAGATTTCTAACACTTGATTAGATTGGCTTGCAGGAAAGTCATGTTCTGCTGCCCTAGGGGAAAGAACATAGAAACCATGGGTTCTGTGACCTCCTCCTGGAAGCCAGATGATCCGTGGGAGGCTGCCACTGGCCTCTGGAGTTAGACAAAGCCAAGTTCAAAGCCAAGTTTTGTCTTGGAAACTTGTCAATCCCGGACTTCTTATGCTAAGACCCTAACGTTCATGGCAATGGTATAGAGCTCTCTGCAGGGCTGGGCTGGAAAGGAAGAAAAGAATGTGAAGGTGTCCTTGAGCTGTTCTGGGCTTTGTAAAAGGTAACAGAAAAGGGAGTAGGGGAGAAGATGGGGAGCAAAGTCATGGTATTGGTGCAAGCTGGGGAAGGAACAGGCATGCAGCAGTGGGCTGATTTTTTTTTTCTACCTGAACCCCTCTGAAGTGTCAGGGATGCTGGCTGGATTCTTGGTCCCCATCCTTGTCCTTTCTATAGCTAAGAAATTGGCCTGTCGTCTTCTCTTTACAATCCCTGATATCACAGCTTCCAAATTCACCAAATCATAAAGTGTCATTGCAGGTCTTTCTCACATCCATTATGTATTATCTTTGAACATTACTCCTAGCTTTATAGACCTTACTATGACTGTCCCCTGCATTTTTTCTGGGCAAAGTTGTCAGAGGCACTGTGTGGTCGGTCACACACACACACACACACACACACTTTATTTAGTCAGAGCAGAAGAAAGCCTTTCAGTGGATCCAGGTAAACAATGAATTGCCATGTGCTCTCTGCAGAGGGGCTCCCTGATAATCAGCAGGGTTGAAAGCAGCGGCTATTTTCTGTGGGTCCGCTTGTAGCCTCTCATCGCCCTCTGCCTATTAGTGAAACTGGAACAAGCCATTTGGGTGGTTGCAACCAGATCTGGCTAAAGGAGTGCCCAGCTGTTGCTCTTTCCTCTCTCTGGTTTTCAGTCCCCGTGATGTGGACTCATTATGGCTGTGATCGTTGCTGATGACATTAATGCACTGCGCTGCTTCTCCATCGCATGTGCCATCTGCTCCCATCAGCCCTGTGGGGTAAGTGGTAGGTAATTGTTTCCCATCGGTAGTCCATTTTCTCAGATAAAGGATGTGAGATTCAAAAATAAACATCCACTCTGAGTCGTTGCAACAAGGCCAGTGTGGATCTGGGAGCAGCCACCCCATCTACCGCAAGTAGTGGGTGAGGCTGCTTTCCCCGTAATTCAAGTCGAAGGGCAATTTGATTCATTAACAGTGACTCTGGGGGAGGAGGAGGTTCAGGGAGAGAGCAGAGACAAAAAAAAAATCCTGAGGGTTCTTATAAACCAGCAGGGTCAATGCAAAAGAGAAAGGGAGAGATGGAGAGAGAAATTGGTGATTCATCAGCACTAGCTGATTTAGCAGCACTAGGCTTGCTAGTGGATGGGAATGTAAGATAAGAGCACATGTCATTTCAGCCATGGGAAACAAGCTTGGGCTCTACAACCTCAGCTTCTTCGTTAGCTGTGGCCATAGCTGACTCACCAAGGACCACCGGTTCCAGACCAGAATTGAAAATTCCTCATATGGGCAAGTGTGGGCAGGGCTTGGAAGGTGGGCAAGCAGATAGGGAAGGATGAGGAAATGCCAAAGACGAACAAAAAGCCCAGCTCACAGAAATTATCATGGGGGAGAAACATGATTTACTTACATGTTCCCAGACTCCGAAGATGACTGATAGGATTTGCTTTTGTTGTTGTTGTTAAAAAAAAAAGGGGGGGGGGGAGGGAATTGCATCTTAGGGCTCACTTTTAACCTGTTTTCTCTTAAGAATTGCCATGGCTGGGCAGATCACGAGATCAGGAGATCAAGACCATCCTGGCTAATATGTTGAAACCCCATCTCTACTAAAAATACAAAAGTTAGCTGGACGTGGTGGCAGGCGCCTGTAGTCCCAGCTACTTGGGAGGCTGAGGCAAGAGAATGGTGTGAACCTGGGAGGCGGAGCTTGCAGTGAGCCAAGATCCAGCCACTGCACTCCAGCCTGGGCAACAGAGTGAGACTCCATCACAAAAAAAAAAAAGAAGAATTGCCATGGCATCCTCAGTTTGACTGTCACCTCCCCTCAAACCTCATCTCCACATACATCAGTCATGTATTAAATAAATATTTCCTGCACTCCTGCTGGATGCCAGGCACTGTGCTCACTGGGGAGTTACTATGGGCCTCTGGAGCTGGACAGGCCCAGATTTGCCATTTGTTAGTGCTATCTTGTGCAAAACTGTAAGTGCTCTGAAGTCATATTTCTTCATCTCTACAATGGGATAATTGCATCAGTTTCCTAAGATTGTCATGAGAATTGAGTGAGAGAATGTGTGTTGAGCCAGGTCAGAGGCATAAGGGCCCTCCATAAACACAGGGGTTGAAATGATGAGTTTCCCTTCTCTTTCCCTTCCCCTTTCCCCACATTTCCTTTCATGCATGGGGTCCTCTCACATCTCCTCCACCAGCTCTGACCTGCAGCTCACATGTACTGGCTCAGGCCCTGATTTCATATCTCCTCTGCCCACCTACTTGTCCTCACTTGTGGGACTGCCCCATCCCTCTCTGCATGGGCAAAGTGGGGACAGGGATTTCCTCCTAGGTCCCTTCCCAGGCAGCTTAGCTGGCCTGTGGGTCTTGCGCTCCAGCTGCCTTCATGCCAATCCAGGGCTGCTCGAGTCATGAGAAGGAGATTCCCCAACACCAGGCTTGCTCCAATCACAGCGAGGCCCACTAATTGATTCATGTTATTTTATTTTCTGTACTGGTGGTTAGGGCCTCAAGCAATTTTATGCAAATTTATGAACCTTATGCAAATGAGGACATCCCTAGACTAATTGCACACAAATGGAAGCTTTCTGGGCACCTCCCCCATTCAAGTGTGCCCTGATTCCTTCTCATCCCTTAAATTATTCCCAAAGTTCCCCATCACCAAATGTCCCTAAGATCAGCAGCCTCCTCTCCTCCCTGCCTCCCCACCCCATGGGCTTCTCAGCGGCTGTTTGGGGATTTTGAGGGACAGTGTCAGCCTTGTTTGCAAGAGCTCACAGCTGCCTCATGCCCCAGGAAACCATAACCTGGGAGAAAAGCCCCCTAGCTTATATTAAAATTCATTTGAATCCCACCCAGTTCCCTCTTCCAATCCTCCCAGGGGAAGTGAGACCAGCCCAGAGCAGCCTAGGACCTGCCAGAGGCTCACATAGCTGGCCCCTCTAGGTTGAGGCAAGGCTGTGTAAGGTCCCTCCACTTCCAGGAGGCCCACTCCTCAATCTTAGGCCCATCCTTGGTCCCAGCTCTCTGACAACTAATTCTCAGGAAGGTGCTATCTTAGGTGCGGTTCCCTAGAGACAGACAGAGTTCAAGATAGAAACTGAGCCAGAAGCTCTGGAGTGTGAGAGCACCACACAGTTAACCACCTTGAGGAAAGGTGGTGAGTTTTTGTATTTCCCCTGCCCCTTTGACAGGCAATGGCTGCCAGTAGCCCCAGGGGGCAAGATGGTAACCTCTGGAGCATTTTTGGGGCAAGAGGGCTCCTATCTTGGAAAGAGGTCAGCCAACATTCAGCAGCTGGGGGATGGGTGTGCCAGCCCAGGTGAGGGACCAGCAGCATCTCCTAGAGGCATACTTGTTTGTTTAACTTAATTTAACTTAAAATCCCTGTAAAGCAGGCATTTACATGATTTCCATTTCATAAATGCGGTACCTAATGCTCGGGGCAGGTTGCTACCTGCTTTCACAGTGCACCTTCTAAATGAGACAGAATAGACAGACTGGGGATTTGAACCTGGACCCGCTGGCTCTCCTGCTAGCCACCTGTCCAGCCTGCCAGTGGGCCAGGACTTCTGTCTTCAGCCCCTCTCAAGTCCAGGAACAGGATGTGTTGCTTCAAAACTCTTTTATACACCTGGCTTTTCTCTATGGTCCTCCTTCCCTTATTCTCCCTTTTATATGGCTTCTTTTTTACAAAGTTCCTCATAGAAATGTGTGTGTGTGTGTGTGTGTGTGTCCGCATGCACACGCTGAGGAGTGTGGCACTGGAGTCTAAAAGGACAAGAAGAAGAACCAAAGCTCTTCTGTCCTCTCTTCCTCCTTCTTTTCTGTTCCCTTTCCTTTCAAACCCTTGGGTCCCATTTCCCCTCCTCCTCCTCCTCCTCTTTCTCATGCCTTCCCTCTTCCCTTCCTTTTCTCCTTGGCCCCTTTCTGCTAACTTCATTTTCCTTCCTCTGTCTCCTCTTCTTCTCCCTGCCCTTCAACTTCACCCTGCATCCTCACTTCCTTTCTCCTCCTTCCCTTTCTCTTTCCTCCCTCTCCTTCCCACCCACTCCTTCTCATCTCTCTCATATTTTCCCCTTCCTTTCCCCATCCCTCTTTCCTTCTTTCCTCTCCTTTCCCATCCTTTCTGCCCTATCTTACTCCATTTTTCTCTCTTCTCTTTCTCCCTCCTGCTCCCTCCATTTCCACCCCCACCAGCTTCCTTCCTTCTTCTCTCCTTCATCCTCCTATTCCCTTCCTTCTTTTCTGCCACTTTCCTCCCCTCACCCTACACCCCTGCCTTAGAGGACTGCCACCCTTGCCCCAGTCCCCGCCCTAGATGAGCCAACGTCTGTCCTGAGCAGCTCAGGGCAGATTGTCCTGTGGCGCGGGGAAGGCGGCTTGTCTTGCCCTCTCAGGGCGCTAGGTGGTTCCAGACAGCGGTATCCACCCTCCTGCGTCAGCTGGGGCAGGGAGGGAGGCTGGGTGGCGGACGGGCAGCCTTGAGTGGGGGGAACCCTACGTGGCGCACCGGAGCCGCGGGGGCTTCCAGAGGTCCCGGCAGAGCCAGAGACCGTACCGGAAGCCGCCTCGGTGAGGCAGTCTAGCTCGCCGGCCTCACTTGCCTGGGAAGGCGAAGAACAGGAGCTGAGTGGGAGAGAAGAGCGGCTGGGAGTGGGGGAATCACTTTATCTTGATTCGTGGAAACAGCCGTGCCGCCAGGCAGCCCAGGCCACCGGATAGTTAAAGGAGGAATGCTTTGCGGACCCGCGCGTCTGCGAGAAGAGAAAAGGAAGCCGCGATGCCCGGCGCTGGGCGCATCTGCCCCACACTCGCCACCCTTTGAACGGGCAGCAAGGCCTGGGGTCTTGACTGCCTTAGGTTTTCTTTATTGCCGAAGGCCCAGTGTTCCCCCCAGAGTATTTCCTCTCCATCACGCCAGGCTTGGTCCAAAGGAAGCCACTAGCCCTGTGCCCCCTCCCAGCTTCCCCTTCGCCCACCCTCCTGGATTATCTTTATTACTAGGCTCTGGCTTTCCTTCCTGACTCCCTCACTCCCTTGCAAACTCTCTCCCCTCTTTTGAATTTTATTCCCTGCTTCCACGGTTGAAACTTGTCTACTCAGACAAATTCCACTATTACCTCTAATGACAGCATACAACTCTGGAGCTCTCAAAGTTTAAGAATTACCTTCACATGAATTTGCTCATGTTATTTCTACGGATATTCACTCCAGGAGGCAAAGCAGACATTAGCCCCATTTTACATAGTAGGCAAATGAAGCTAGGGTGGGGATGTCAGAGGTCCTCGCAGGACTGCCATGTAGGATGTTCAGGTTGTGCACTCTACAAGAGTTGTACATTGAGGGAACTATTCAAATGGGAGGTATATGCTTATATATGAGAGTGCTCAAGCAGTACAGAGTTGTTAGTCCTCCAGGTCAAATCTGGAAGCAGTGATGGAGGTGTTCCATCCTTTCTTGCAGAAATCCACAAAACTTTCACACACTCATGAGAACATGCATATGACACAAACAGTGCCTTGAGAAGCACACACACATTTCTGCCTGCCTTCTTGCATGATTGAGCTTCCTCACTCTTGCTCTTGCGCCTTTGCCATGAGAACGGGTTAAGGTAGCCTGCTGAAGAATGAGACAAGTGAAGCAGAGCTGAGTTGGCTTAGTTGCTCCAGTTGAAGCTTTCAGATATATGAGAGCTCAGCCCAGATCACCAAAGCCTCCTAGCTGACACACAGCACACCAGAGGCACGCAAGTGAGTTGCGCCCAGTTAAGTCCAGCTCAGATCAGTAGAACCACACAGCCAATCTAAAGACTCATTAGTAAAAGCAGTTATTGTTTTAAGCCACTATGTTTTGGAATGTTTCTTGCACAGTAATATTTGACTGATGCAGATAGAAGGATAACCTTTTACCAGAAGCAGCAGAAGTGTTGGAAGTCTCCCTTCAAACAGCAGCTTATCAAAGTAGAGACAGAAAGAGAATGAAGATTCACAGTGTATGGCTTGCTTGGTTCTTCCCAGCTTGCAGAGTGCCTTCACAAGCATTCCTGTTTGATTCTTTTTTTGTTTTTCTGATTCTTAAAGAACCCCTGGAAGTGGGGGTAGGCAGCTGTTTTATCCGTATTTGTCAGATGAGAAAACTGAGTCTCAGACAAGTTGCATGACTTGCCTAGGGGGTCAGTAGCTAGTAAGGGATGGAGCCAAGACTGCAGCCAGGCCGTTTGGGTCCAGCCCTGTGCTCTTGGCACTGCCCTGTGCTAGAAACAGGGTTTGTTGAAACAGGGGCTCAAGGGAGAGCTGCTGATGCTTGTGGCCAGGAAGCAGAAGGTCAGATGGAAAAGCTCCTTATTGAGTGTGTACCTAGAGTGGAAAGGAGGATGGAGGGCGGGCCTGGACTGAGGATTTGGATCTCCTGGTGAAACAAGAAAAGGAGAACAGGGACTCTGCTGGAAAGAGAGAGCTAGATCTACAGGCTCCCTAGGACTTAGTTCTTTCGTTGGACCAAGCCTGCTGTGAGGCTTCAATTGACTACCAGGCCACAGTTGACCCACTCTCCTCCTGAGTACTTTTCCCCATGCAAGACAACTGGCTAAGGAGTATACGGAGTATAATTGTAATCACTGTAATCAATATTGCAATAGCACTTACCATGTGTCTGACATTGTACTAAGTTTCTCCATTTTACAGATGAGGGAACTGAGGCACACTGAACTTAACTCACACAGCTGGCAAGTTGTAGTGCCAGAATTCAAATGCAGGAGGTTTGGCTTCAGAATCTGGGCCTTTAACCATGACGCTGATGGCCTCTTCATGCTTAGTGTTTTACTATTTGGGATACTCCAAGAGGCTCAGAGAATGGGTGAGAAGATGCTCTGAGACCACTTTTTCAAGACAGCAGCCATGGAAGCAGTCCCATTTCCCTGGGGGAAAGTGGCCACAAAGATGGGAGTTTCTCACTAACTTTGCCCTGTATTGGTGGGCTGTGCCCCTGGGGGGTTCTTGTGTCCCTGGTCCTGCCTGGTGATTCTGGCCACACCCCAACCCACTAGAAACCTATTTTCCCAGGAGCAGAAAGAAAAATGTGCATTTCTTCTTTCCCTGGCACTTGTCCTGGGAGTCACCCCACACACAGACACCTCTGTATTAATCTTATACACCACCCTCCCCACCTCTTCCATCTCTGTGAATGCCGGTGTAACCTACAACCACTGCTACTCTTTGCACTATTGCCTCTATGACAGAACAATTGGAAAGAGTCAGGAGGGGTTTGGCTTTACTGCAAGGGAAGGAAGCATATCACCAATATGTCCTTCATGGTCCCCTATGAATGAGGCCAAGAACTGACACCTTCCAAGATCCCTTCTAGTTCAGGCACCAGGGACAATAGCAGCCATTTGCTGAGGACTTATTCCATGCTAGACTCTTGACAAAGAGTATTGCTCATCCTCTCAGCATCGCTAAAAGACAAGTATCCTTATCCTCACTTTGGAAATAGGAAAACTGAGACATAGAGAAGTTAAATGATCTTGTGGTTCAAGGTCACACAGGAGGCCAACAGGACCCCCAAACTTCTGCTTTCCCCACATCATGTTTTCCTGCCGGGTCTCAAGGGGAAATTTGATGTCTTCACCACCAAGGGGTGGAGTGGGATGCCCTCTTACCGCCTCCCACTCCACCTCTACCCCCAACCCTCAGCAGAGGCACTGTGTCTCCCAGAGCCCTCCTCACTGCTCCTCCCCACCTTCTCTTGCTCCTTCTTCCTTGCTTTTTCAAAATCTCCAACTCCACTTCCACCTGCCACTGGCCCAGCTAAAGCCTGAACATGAAGGTGGAGCGATTGGAATGTGGAGGGAACCGTCCCTTTCCCCCACCTCTCCGGGTCCTGACTCAGTTAGCGTTACCTATCTCTCCTGTAATGGAAGCAAAATCTAAGAGCTGAGGACACAGCTAGAACATGTGTGTGAGTGTGTGTGGGAGTGAGCATGCATGTGAGAGCAAGTGTGCCTGTGCACGTATGTGTGTGAGTGAGCAGGGAGTGAGTGTGCATGTGGGAGCCTGTGTCTGGGTGTGTTGTGTGCCTGCACACCCAGCAATATCTATGACAGCAGGAAACTTTAGCAGATTAGGAAAGGGGTATTCCTGAAGGCTACAGCCATCAAGATGGGTGGCTAAGATGTGTGCCTGCCCCAGCTTCAGGGGCCCATTTGTCTTCCACTTGCTCCATCAGAACTGAGAAATGAGGCTTTGGGTAGCCTTCACATTGGAGGAGCATTTTGTCTACTTGGAGTATCAAAAGGTGTCTGGGCTGAAAAGGAAGGTGGGGATGACCGGGAGGACTGCTGGAGGCAGAAGCCTGCTGCTGGAAGTTCTGGGTAGCGGGAGGGAAGTTAGACCATTCTGATCTAGGAATCATGAGGAATGGCACGCTTTCCCCCTCTACCCCAGGGTGGGCCTCCATCACCTTTGACTTCTGGGCCCTTGGAGAAAGAAGGGCATGGGAGTGGAGGGGATGGTGGTAGGTGGGGGTTGATAAGAGGACATGAAGTGGCAGCTTGAGCTCTAAATGAAGGCTTTGGCTCCAACTTCTCAGCTGGTTGCATCAGCATAAAATTGAGAAAAGGTGAGATAGAACGGCTGGTTGTCACATCCTAGAAGGACCCAGATTGCATAAGTGCTGGTTCCCAAAGGCCTTGGGAAACCTCTCTGTGTGGTCCAGCCCCAACTCCCATCCCATCCCACCCTGCCCCCGATCCCTGCTGACAAGGCTGGATGAAGCCTTCGATCCTGATCCTGTGTGGGCCTGGGCCATAGGCGGCATTCTCATTATGAGGGCTGCCTTCTGCAATGCAGGGGCAAGGCTCCTCCTCCTGCTGGAGTGCTGAGAAATGAGGCCCAGGACACATCAATCTCTTTCACGGCATAGTTCTGTCCTAAGAACAGCAGTTTCTCATAGGTAACCTGCCAGCAATGGGCAAAACGACTCTCTCTGATGCAAAGGCTTGGGTATTGCAGACATGCTTCCCAAAGACATAGACTGAGGCGTGCATCTCTATCATTTCACCTTTGCTCTGCTTCAGCACAAACACTGGAGTTATTAGGGGAACTACAATCTGATGACTGAGTTGGCCTCTGCATGTCCCCTCACCAGGAAGAGAAGAAAGTGGGGAATATCTGTATCAGAGATTTCTGCTCACTCCCTGAGAGAGCTTTTCTGGAGCTTCCTACGGCTGGGTCCCTGTGGAATTTCTGTAAGCCAGGGGTGCTTCCTGGGCCTTTGTCCCACCCACCTCTGACCTGCAGGGGCGTGCTTTACTAGAGAAAAAGCTTTTGCTGCTGCTGCTGCTGCTGCTCAGGGTTTTCTTTAAAGTAGCACCTCCTCAATCCCCATTTACTGGAAGGAGGAGAGATGGAGTCCCAAATGGAAATGCTCCCTGCATCTTCCTCTCTCATCCCGGACAGGGCAGTGTTCCTCCAGGAAGGCTGAGTCAGCCTCCCCAAGGGCCTGCCTCCTTTAGGCCCCTTCTGACTCCAGCTTCTGAGAGGAATTAGAACGAAATTCAAATGATATTGAGGTAATCCAGGGTGAACGAAGCTGCTTCTTGTCCCTCCTTCCACTGGAGGGGCTTCAGAGCCTGACTGGAACACCTGTGTGTCTGTAAGGTCCTTTAGGTGGTTTCTGGAATGGGCTCACTTGTACTTTGCACACCAGCATCCTCTCAGCATGAACCTCAGGCTCCTTGCAGCCACCGTATTGGGAATTAACCTCAGCACACTGGGAAGAGGGGGAGGTGTTTCTTCATCATTGGCTTTTCTGGCTGAGGATGCTGTTTTAACTTTGGCTGCATCTTTTATGTTGCCACCTGAGGCATTTAGACAGAATGCAGATCTGTCTCCTAAACTGACAGAATGCAGATCGGTTACTCAGAAGCATCGGCACAGAAACCACAGAATCTCACCGACTGTGACTACAAGCCTCTTGACTTCTGACCCGCGGTTGGCCACACTTCCTGCGTAGCAGGCCAGGCCAGGCAGCCAGCTGAAGGCTGACCTGCTTGCAGAACTCTGGCCTCTGGTCTGCGGGAGTTAGCAAGATGCCATTTCCATATTCTCTGGCAATAACTAATTAGCGATTATAAAGCTCTTTGAAATATGAAGTGCTGCATGATAATATCTGTAATGAGCCTGATTCTTTCCCTCTTGCAAGAGGGAGCGGGGAGTAGGTTGTACACCCGTTAAGGGGAGTTGGGTGGGAAGGCTGCTTCCTTTTCCTGACCTGCCTCAGTGTCCTGGACCTGATCAAGTTACTCTGGTGAGAGGACTTGAGCCCTGGTGACTGGACTTGGAAAGCAGCCCACTGACAAAGGAGCACTTTGAAGCCTGTACTCCTCCAATCTCCTATCCCCCTCTCCATCAGCTGCTTACCAGCTGCTGACTTACCCTTCCCTTGGTGGGGGATGTGGGGGATGAGGATGATGGATGGAAAGAGCAGAAGAGAAAGGTGGAGTTAGGGTAAGGAGAACCAGTTGGGCTTGTGGTATCCTTAATGTGATTTAGAATTTCATATTAATATATCACCTCGGAAAAAAATTAATGAGAAACGTGAAGAAAATAGGATAATGAATATGATAATATATGGGGAGTGCTTTGGGCTTCTTGGAACAAAGGTGCAAGGAATTATTACTGCGATTTTCTCACGGTGCATATATATTTTTATTAAACTCTAAAAAAAAAATGCCAGTAGATTCACTTCTTTGCAAGGTATTAATGTCCCGCAGAGGAGTCGTTCTTCAATTAGTTCCCTGAGCCTCGGCCCACCTTTTGGCTGTTTTCTCATGGCTCTTCTTGAGACTTCCAGCTTAAGGGACCCGAAGAGTAGATTAGAATGTTCAGTGACTGTGCCCAGTAGAGTATCTGGCACACACGTGCCTGGGGAGATGGCTTCCTGAGCAAGTAGGGCTCAGGAGAGGGGCAGGGGGCAGGGAGGAGTGGATACAAAACAGATGGGTGAAAACTTGCGGTAGCTAGAGGATAAGAGCGACTTACTCATCTCCAGACTACCGAACTCTCTCTTCTACCGAAGGATCCACTTAGGCCAGTCTTTTCTTTTTAATAAATTAAATACAATCAAATATAAATTCCCAGTTGAAAGGGAACTTTGTGTGGCCACCTTGCTGAGGGACCACAGAGACTAGAACTGAGAGAAGGATGACAATCTCAGTCTATTTGTCACTTCCCTATACCAGTGGCCTTCACAGCATGCTCCCTGAGAAGCAGCATCAGCATCACCAGGAACGTGTTAGAAATGCACATTCCCAGACCCACCCCACACCCACTGAATCAGAAACTCTGAATGTGGGGCTGGGCAAGTGTTTTAAGTTGGAGAATCCCTGTGCTCGAATGAACACTCCACAGGAAGCTACAGACAGTCCTGTTTCAGGAAAAAAAAAAAAAATGCATGATTTCTGTGCAAAGCTAAATGGATGAGCGGAAGGTCTGGGATACTGAATGGCACAGGTTGGGTTTCCCAGAAAGCAGACTTTGAAATAGCATTGAGCATGTGGGAAATTGATCAGGGAATGCCCTTGGAATCAGTACCAATGGAAGGGAAGGGAGAAAACAAAAGTGGGCAGAAGGAGAAGTTGAGTCCTGGGGACTGTGTTAAAGAGTTTGGATTTTATACATAGTGGAGAGGAAAGCCATGGGAAAGGTTTAAGTAGGGGAATGACGATGATCTCTCTGGCCATTATGTGGAAAGTGAATTATAAGGGCAAGAATGAGAGCAGTTGGGGACTATGGCTGCATCCTGGCAAGAAAATGTGGTAGCTTGGATCAGCTGGTGTCATGGAGGTAGACAGCTGTGAACAGGTTCCAGACAGACTCTAGATGGAGGGCTGACAGGACTTGGTAGTGGTTTGGAAGTGAGAGGTGAAGGAGAGAAAGTTGTCAACTTCATTAGGTTTCTGGCTTGAGCAGCTGAGTAGGGGAGAGGGAGGTGCCATTCCAGAAAGTGGCCAGGGGATGCTAAGGGAAGGAACAGAGAGGAGTGGTGCTCAGTAAGGCTTAGTTCTTCCACCCCGCTGGCTAAATGTCTGTGGAACTGAATCAAGGAGGTTTTCAGTTATCTCAGGGGTTGTGTAATAGAGACAGCAAAGAAGTGGGATGGCTAACAGGAAGGACCTCACTCATGTACAGTGAGAAGAAAAAGAAGGAGGAGGAGAAGGAGCAGGAGAAGAAGGAAGAAAAGCAGAATGAACAACAGCTAATATTCATTGAGTACTTACCATAGACTATGTTTTATTCCAATCACTTTATGTATATATTATCTTATTTATTCCTGACACCATGAAGCATATAAAATTACTATCCCCACTTTACATGCAAGGAAATGGAGGACCAGCAAGGTTATGTAACTTAGCCAAGGTCACATATCTAGGAAGTCATGGAGCCAGGCTTTGAACCAAGCAATGCAGTTCTGGAGCCCAAGCTTGAACACGCTATACCTTGCTGCCTCTCATAAAACCAGCTGATGTTAAACAGGCATCTACATGGGCTCTGTGAGCAGTTTCACACCATTGTCTCTATCTCTCCCACAACCCTCATTTCATCAATTCTTACTATGCTTTCGCAGATGAGGAAACTGAATTTTGCCAAAAACCATATGACCTTGGAGGAGGATCTTGAGTCCTGTAAACAAACGCAGTCTGGCTGACACTCTGATTGAAGCCTTGTGAGACTCTGAGCAGAGAACACAGTTAAGCTGTGCTCAAACTCCTGACCCAGGGAAACAGTGAAAATATACATTATGGCAGCCACTAAGCTTGTGGTAATTTGTTATGCAGCACAGGAAACTAATTCTGATGGCCACCACAATATATCCTATCCCCACACTCTCCTACCTTGCAACCTTGACATTCCTCTCGTCAACAGGTGGAGTCTAATGGTCCAGGTGGGCTTGTGACTTCTTCAACAATAGAAGACAGTAGGTGACACTAATTTCTGAGACTAGATTGTAAAAGGCAATACAGCTTCCACTTGGTCACTGGATCACTTGCACTTAGAGGCCTGAGCTGCTGTGTAAGAAGTCTGACTACTCTGAGACCACCATGTTGTAAGGAAGCCCAGGTTCACTGGGGAGGCCTCATGTAGGCACTCTAGTTGGCTGTCCTAGTCTTCAGATTAGCCCAAGCCAGGCTTTAGACATGTGAGACCACAACTTTCAGATGATCCCAGCTCTAAACATTGAGTCACTTTCAGATTTCCAGTCTTTCCAACTGAGGTTCTAGACATCCTGGTGTAGAAACAAGCCATCCTGACTGTATCCCCAAGCAAATTCCTGATCCACAGTGTTCATCAACATAATAAAATGGTTATTGTTCTCTATTACTAAGTTTTGGGGCCATTTGTTGCACAACAATGGTAATCAGAAAACATGACCGAACTCTGAATCCATGAGATAGTGAAGGAAGCTCTGTCTACTTTAATGTGAAGAACTACAAATACACACGGCAAAGGGCATAAATGTATGTAATTCTAATATAGGAAGGGCCTGAAGGATTGAGAACAATGCCACAAGCTACCATAGAACCTTATAGTCACTTACGTTGAGGATTCCACTGAGGCCCAGAGAATATTACTGCTTTGTCCATGATCACACAGCACATTGATGTTGGGGCTTCAAAACCAACCCTGGTGTGTATCCAGGACTGTCCACATCTGTGGATTTGCTTGACCCTGAGCTGGAACTGGTTGAACAAACCTGACCTAGGAATGACCTTACCAGTGAAACAGGAGCACAGTGAATGTAGACTGTGGAGGATTTCCTTAGCTTTGAAAAGCTCAGGCTGATACCTATTGTAAATGGCTCAGTATCACTATCTGTATCACTATCTATTGTGCATTATCACTATCTATTGGACTTCAGCATCCTATGAGTCTATTTTGTGACTGCACACCCATGATGGGTTACCATTTTTTTAAAGATTATAAATGTAACATGCAAAAATCGTATTTGTTACATTTATACATATTTATATCATACATTTGCAGTATGTAGAGGCACTCAGAATATATATTATTTATAAGCATTGCTATGGCTCAGGTTTGTTAGAAAGGCTCAGAGTGAGAGTGTGTTTGTAAAGTGCTCCAGGGTCCTCTGGGATGAGGGCAGCTATGTAAGTGTAAGTCATTATCATTAAACTAAACTGCCTTCCTCCGATTACTGACAGCACCGAAGAGGTTCTCCCGCCTCCCCGGCCCCTGAGCACGGCCTGGTAATGCTGGGATAATATAAAGATAATATTACTGTAATAAGTGCTTTGCAGCATTTATGCCTTTATTAGCTGCAGCCATATTGTAAGAAAAGGAGAGGCCCCCAGACGTGCCAAGGGTTTAGTGCTGAGGGCAGAATACTCAGAGAGGAGAGAAGAATTCTGGGTCCAAGCTAACCGTGGGATAGTGTAGCATGTGGTAAAATTCTCACTCCTCATCCCTTCTTGCAGATCCTATTTTCAGTTTTGGTTGAGCCCCAAATATGCTATTGAGTGTATTTAGGTCTGGAGTTGGGTGGGGTGATTGATACAAGGAGGCCTCTGGAATTCTACACCTAAGGACTTCCCACTGCATTTTAAGTCACCTCCAAATACAGGGGACTTCCCAAATTGACTGAAGAGGCCCTCAATTTGATGAGGGTATAAACGAGAGGGCCACAATGCCTTGGGCTTCCCAGAATAAAATTCATCTCCACGGCTGAGCAACATCATTGGTTGCTCCCCTTGTAATTATGATAGATCATAAAAAAATAAGAAGCTTCTGTGTAGTTCTTGTATTTTACAAAGTCCTCTTTCCTCTTAGAGTTGCATGGGGCTGTTCAGTTTCTACACGTATGTAACACCTATTATATAGGTTGCATATATCTTTCTGCAGCACACTTGTGATGAAGAGGCCCTCAAAAGGAATGTGTTTATCATAGCTCAGGGCATTGAGAACTCTATAAGTTATATCCACCATCTCATTTGACCCTTCTAACATCTCTGTAAAGTTAGCCTCATTCTATCATCCCCATTTTATAGATGTGCAAACTGAGGTCTAGAAGGGTTGAGTGAATGACTAAGATTACGTGTCAGGAAGAATCACAACTGAAATACAAGCCTTTTGACCCAAGATCAACAGCCAAAGGAGGATTTTACAGCAGAAAGGGACCTATCTTCCACAGTTTGGCTTTGGAGGAGACAAAATCAAAAGAGAGAAGGCCATTATAATGGTTATCCATTGCTGTATTACAAACAGCCCCAAACCTAATGGTGTGACATAGTGGTAATCATTTTCTCAGCACTCACAGTTCCAGGGGGCCTGGGCTCAGCAAGGCCATCTCATGGGCTCTCTCATGCTGCTGCAGTTAGATGGATGGAGGTGAGGACATTGCTAAGGCTTCTTCTCTTACATGTCTGGTGCTTGGGCTGAGAACACTGTAACAACTAGGGCTGCCACAGTCGGGCACCTGGTGTCTCTGTGTGGTCTCTCAACACAGTTCCTCCAGGATAGTGACTTCAGGACAGCTGGGTTTCTTACATGGCAGGTTTGGGGCTCCCAAAGTGAGTGTCCCATGAGAGAGCGAGTGCCAGGTGGAAGCTGTTTTACTTTTTATGATCTAGCCTGGGAAACCACACAGCATCACTTTTTGTTACTTGTGTTACTCTTTATTAGAAGTGAGTCATGAAAGGCAGCTCAGATTCAAGGGGAGGGAAATAAAGCTCCACCTTTTCATGGGGGCACCATCAAAGAAATTGGAGACAAGTTTGAAAACCATCACAACTCTGCAGACTGTTTCTCACAGAGGCTGTTTTCAGGAGCCCAGCCAGGACTCAGGCAGGGATTAACCACCCCATCCTGACCTTTCCTTTCACTGGCCTTGTTTAGCCAGCCAAATTGCCTGGGACCCTGGCATGATCTGTGAGGTGACCCAGACACTGGCTGATGGCACCATGTTCATGCACTATGACGCCAAAAGGCTGTGGTCAGGCCAGGTTCCCCAGGCTGACGCATGTCCTGCTGAAGGAACAACAGCAACTCTTAATCAAAAGCCCCCAGTAAGAGCCAGGCTTCTCTCAGGAGCGGCAGCCTCAGCGACAGTCCCTGGGCTGGAGTTGCTGAGAAGGTGTGTTTGCCTTTTGACTGAGACACTTTAAAACCCCAGCGTCTAGGTTTCATTTTGAACCTGACAGATAAAAGGCCGACTTTGACTGAGAATATTAACTTTCTGGCTCCCGCCCAAGAAAGCTGAACAGATGAGGAAATAATATAAAATAAAAGGCATCTGCAAACACTGATTGTCAGCTGCTTTCCATAAAATACGCCCACTGTTATGTGTAACACTCTCTGAGTCTTTCATTCCTTGGCCCCCTCCCTCTTTTTCCACTCCTGGTGCTGAAAGAACTGCCTTCTCTTATTTAGAAAAAAAAGACAGACAGAGAGAGGAAAGGGTGCATGTGCTAAAAACAAGCTCTCCAGCAGGCACCAAGCAGGTGCACCCACAGGCTAAACCTTCTTACTTTTTGAGGGGATCAGAGGAGGCTGCTAGGTGCCAACCCCAGGAGAACCAGGCATTCTTAACCCCCTCCCCTGCCCTTGCTTGCAGCTGCTTTTAGGTGCCAGAGGAGCAATGGCTGGCTGTTAGGAAGGTGCTTCTAGCTGTGGGGTCTCCTTTGGGCAATGTGGAGGGGCCTGGAAAGGGCCCTGCAGCCGCTCCTGGTTGGCCAATAACAGGCCCAGAAGGCAGCAGGGAAGGAGAGAGGAGGGATGCTGGAGACAGAGGCTGCAGGAAGTGCTTTGTGTTGGGCCTCTCTGCTCCCAACTCCTCAGTTGCTGTCTTAGTGGCTGCCCCTTGATTAGGGGCATAGGCCTGGACTGGGCAGGACCACACTTGTTATATCTTGACCTGCAATCAAGAACACAGGATGACTCTTGTCTAAATCTGCTCAGGCTACCATTACAGAGTACCATGGATTGGGTGGCTTAAATGACAGGAATTTATTTCTTGCACTTCTAGAGGCTGGAAATCTGAGATCAGGGTGCCAGCAGGGTGCCAGTAGGGTGCCAGCAGTCCTTGGCATGTAGATGGCTGTCTACTACCCAAGAGTCTCACATCGTCTTTTCTCTGTGAGTGTCTGTGTTCAAACTTCCTGTTCTTATAAGCACACTTGTTATATTGTACCAGGACCCACGCTAAAGACCTCATTTCGGTTTGATTACCTCTGTAGAAACCCTGTATCAAAATACAGTCACATTCTGAGGTACCGGAGGTAAGAATATCAGCATATGAATTTTGAGGAGGACACAACTGAGCCCATAACAACTCTGTAGCCTAAAAATTAAAATAACAATAGGCGCATGCCTTCACTTGTGTTCAAAGCTGCAGTCTACACCCAGCACACCAGCCTGATGGGCACTTCACACTGTTAGTCACCCTGACTTGGTCTGTCACTGTGTCCAGCTGCCTCTGCTGTTTGTTCTCCTTCATTGCCTGGGTGAATGGAAGGTCAGAGCTTGCAGGCAGGCATGCAAGCAGGCAAGGGGCTCCTTAAGAAGCAGAATCCTGGAGGGCATCAACTCCCTGCACCACCACCCTGGCCACTGCACCGCTGACCTGGTTCATGAGGGAAGGCCTCTGGGCTCTTTAGAAAGATAAAATTACTGGCCAGGCGCGGTGGCTCACGCCTGTAATCTCAGCACTTTGGGAAGCTGAGGCGAGCGGATCACAAGGTCTAGAGATTGAGACTATCCTGGCTAACACGGTGAAATCTCGTCTCTACTAAAAATGCAAAAATTTAGCTGGGTGTGGTGGTGCTTGCCTGTAGTCCCAGCTACTTGGGTGGCTGAGGCAGGAAAATGACTTGAACCTAGGAAGCGGAGGTTGCAGTGAGCCAAGATGGAGCCACTGCACTCCAGCCTGGCCACAGAGTGAGGATCCATCAAAAAAAGAAAAAAAAGAAAAGAAAAGGAAAGGAAGGAAGGAAGGAAGGAAGGAAGGAAGGAAGGAAGGAAGGAAGGAAGGAAGGAA
>NW_012111253.1:3929495-4042835 GCF_000951035.1 Colobus angolensis palliatus
GGAAGGAAGGAAGGAAGGAAGGAAGGAAGGAAGGAAGGAAGGAAGGAAGAAAAGAAGGAAGGAAGGAAAGGTGGAAAGGAGGAAAGGAAGAAAGGAAAATATAAAGAAAAGATTGCTAAAGAAAGAGGAAGCTGGCCATCTGCTCTGAACACTTCCCATGTACAACTGGACCAGCAGACAGAAACTGCAACTCTGCCACCAACTAGATCTAAGATACTGGGCATGGAGTCATAGTTCTCCACATCTAAGTTTCTTATCTATAAAATAAAGACAAGGAAATCTATTCATTTGTGATCTGAAACCCCATGGAGTGAGTCCAGTCTACCAAACTCTGTTGGCTGTGCCCGTGATGCCAGGCCATTCAGCAGGCCAGATGAGGAGAGCAGCTTCTTCCACACACACACCTTGGGGAAAAATTCAGAGGTTCCCAAGAAGGTAAGACAGTAGCTTTCTGCTTGCCTCACCCATTACAGGGACATACTCTGGATTGGCATTCAGAGGTCTGAAGCAGTTGTGGGATCTCTGAGTCAGCCTTCAAGGAAACAGAATGGAGGAGAAATATAATTGCTCGGGTTTTTTTGTTTTGTTTTGTTTTTGTTTTGTTTTGTTTTGTTTTGTTTTTGTTTTTTTGTTTTTTGAGACAGGATCTCTCTCTCTGTCTCCCAGGCGCTGGAGTGCAGTGGAGCGATCACGGCTCACTGCAAGCCTCAACCTCCCGGGCTCAAGTGATTCTCCCACTTCAGCCTCCCAAGTACCTGGACTACGGTCATGTGCCATCATGCTCAACTAATTTTAATATTTTCTGTAGAGACAGGGTCTCACTGTTGCCCAGGCTGGCCTGGCTAGTCTTGAACTCCTGGGCTCAAGAAATCTTCCTACCTCAGACTCCCAAATTGCTGAGATTACAGACGTGAGCCACCTCCCCCGAACTCGGATTTTTGTTCTTCTTCTTCTTCTTCTTCTTTTTTTTTTTAAACTACAACCCACAGTAAAAAATTCTCACCACAGCCCCTAACATTTTCTTTCTTTCTCTCTCTCTCTCTCTCTCTCTTTCTCTCTCTCCCCCAACAGTATGTACCTTCAAATTATGTCCAGACCCATTGACAATATCGCAACACCTCCACTGCTTGCTTCCACCTTGGTCTAAGTCACCATCATCTATCACATGGATTATCTCAGCAGCTTCCTAATTTGTCTCCTGGCTTCATCCCTTGCTCTCATTCAGTCATTTTGCAACCCAGCAGTGAGAACGAGCCCATTACAAAGGTAGTCAGATTGTGTCACTCCTTGGTTCAAAACCCTCCCAGGGCAAACCTCAAAGGAAAAACTAAAGTCCTTCTGGGTGCCAGCAAGGTCCTCTGTGCCTGGGCCCCTCGGGCCTCACCTTCTACTGCTCTTCCCCTTGCTCCCCATGTCCCAGCCACACTCACTTCCTTGTTACTCAGACATGCCAGAGCCTTTCCACTTGCTGTTTCCCCTGTCTGGGACACTTCCTCCCACCTCATTGCCTGCTTCTGAAAAGGCTATGGGCTGTAGGAGGGACTCAACTGCTCTCTTTCAGGATTTATGGGGAAAGTTAGAGTTTCTTCCATGTAGGGCTCCCTGTGCCCACTTAAATCCCTGATCACAGACTGCCAAAAGGGACCAGTGCCCACTCCTGGCAACTTCAGCAAAAATCAGTTGACCATACTACTATGAGTTTATTTCTGGATGCTATATTCTGATCCAGTTATCTCTGTGTCTAGCCCTTTGCCAGTCCACACTGTCTCAATTACTGTAGCTATAGAGTAAGTCTTAACATGGAGAAATGTGATTTGTTGATTCTTTATTCTTTTTAAAATTTGTTTTAGCTACTTTCCTTGCCTTTCTATATAAATTTTAGGATCAGCTTGTTTATATGTACAGAAATCTTGCTTGGATCTTGACTGGTATTGCATTTAATCTATACATCATTTCTGGAGAGAATTCACATATTGATTTATACTAAACTAACAATCCATGACCATGGTATATCACTTTTCCATGATATACCCATTTTTCTTCACTTTTAAAAGACTTCTTTGATTTATTTCATCACTGTTTTATAGTTTCCAGCATAAAGATCCTACACATACTTTTTTACATTTATGCCTGAGTAGTTCAATCTTTCAGAGTTATTATGAATTGTGTTGTTTTAAATTTCGGTTTATAGGTGTACACTACTAGTGCATAGAATTACTGTTTAGTTTTGTATGTTGAACTTCTATCTGCAACTTTGCTAAACTCACTAGTTCTAAGGTTTTTTTTTTTTTTGCGCTTTTAGTTTTGTTTTTGTTTTGCAGATTTCTTGGGATATTCTGTGTAGACAGTCATGTTGCCTACACATAGGCACAATTTTATATCTTCATTTCCAAATATATGCCTTTTATTTCTTTTTCTTGACTTACTGCACTGCCTAATTCAGTGGTGTTGAATTGGAGGGTTAATTGTGGTCATTCTGGCCTTGTTTCTGATCATAGAGAGAAAGTATTGCATTTTTTACCATTAAATATGATATTAACTCTAGGTTTTTTGTAGATGCCCCTTTATCGGGCTAAGGGATAGTTCTTTTTTTCTAGTTTCATTTTTCTTTTTGTTGTGGATGAATATTGAATTTTATTAAGTGCTTTTTCTGCATAAATTGCTATGATCTTGTGGTTTTCTTCTTCTTTAAATTGTCAATATTGTGAACTACTCTATTTTTGAATACTGCATTTCTAAGATAAACCCCGCTTGGTTGCTTTATTGTTTTCTATACTGATGGATTCAATTTTCTAATGTTTCACTGAGAATTTTTGTGTCTATGTTCATGAGAGGTATTAGTGTGTAACTTTCCATTATTGAAATCCCTTTGTCTGGCTTTGGTATCAGGGCAATGTTGGACTTATAAAATGAGTTGGAAAGTGTTCCATCTTCTACTGTTTTCTGAAGAGATTTTAAAAAACTGATGTTATTTCTTCTTTAAATGCTAGGTAGACTTTACCATCTGGGCCTAGAGATTTCTTTTTGAAAGGTTTTTAACTATGAATTTAATTTATTTAATAGGTAAAGGATTATTCAGGTTATCTATTTTATCTTGGGTGAATTTTGCGAATTTGTGATTTACAAGAAATTGGTCTATTTCATCTAAGCTTCTATGAAGACGACCATCTTGCTGGCATGTAAGAACAATTTTATTTCTTCCTTTCCAACGTATTTTCTTTTTATTTCTTTTTCTTGACTTACTATACTGAATAATTCACTGGTGTGGAATTGGAAGGGGGTAATTGTGGTCATTCTTGCCTTGTTTCTGATCATAGGGAGAAATTCATGTGAAATTCATGTACATAGAGTTGTTCATATTATTTATTTATTATCCTTTTCATGTTTGCAAGGTCTATAACGATAATCTTCTTTCCTTCCTGATATTGGTAATTTGTGTTTTCTTTCTTTTATTCTTTCTCAGCCTTGCTAGGGATTTATCAATTCTATCAATCTTTTCAAAGCTCCAGTTTTGGGTTTGGTTGATTTTATCTATTATTTATTTGTTTTCAATTTTATTCATTTCTGCTCTTAACTATTTTCTTTCTTCCATTTGATTAGGGTTTATTTTGTTCTTTTTCTAATTTGTTAAAATAGGAACTGTTTGTTGTTATTATTCAAGACCTTTCTTCTTTTCTACTGTAAGCATGTAATGCTATAAATTTCCTCTAAGTCCTGCTATGGATACGTTGTACAAATTTCAATATGTTGTATTTTTATTTCCATTCATTTTGGAACATTTTTCAATTCCCCTCCTATTTCCTCTTTCACCCATGGATTTTTTAGAAATACTGTGTTAACTTTCCCAGTATTTGGAGTTTTTCCTCTTACCTTTCTATTATTGATTTCTAGTTTAATTCCATTATGGAACACACATTGGATAATTTCACTTCTTTTAAATTTGTTAAGATTTGTTGTATGTTGTTTATCTTAGTGAATATTTCATGTTCACTTGAAAAAAAAATGTGTGCCCTGCTGTTGTTGGGTGGAATATTCTATAAATGTCATTTAGGGTCAGGCATGGTGGCTCACACCTGTAATCCAAACACTTTGGGAGACTGAGGTGGGCAGATCACTTGAGGTCAGGAGTTTGAGAATAGCCTGACAAATATGGTGAAACCTCATCTCAGTTAAAAATTCAAAGATTAGCTAGGCATGATGGTACACACCTGTAATCCCAGCTACTCAGGAGACTGAAGCAGGAGATTTGCTTGAACCTGAGAGGCAGAGGTTGCAGTGAATTCTGAGATCATGCCACTGCACTCCAGCATGGGCGACAGAGTGAGACTCTGTCTCAAAAAAAAAAAAAAAAAAAGTCAATTAGATCCAGTCGGTTGGCATTGTTTAGTTCTTCTATATGCTTGCTGATTTTTTGCCTACCGGTTCTATTACTGAAAAAGAAAGTTTGAAAAATTTCAAACTATAGTTGCTTATTTGTTTATTTATTTTTTTAGTTCTGTCAGTTTTTGCTTTATATAGTAGAAACTCTTTTGTTAGGTGCCTGCATATGTGGCACTGTTATGTCTTCTTGGCAAATTGAGCCCTTTTTTGTTATATAATGTCCATCTTGATTCCTGGTAATGTTCTTTGCTCTGAGGTCTCCTCTATCTGTTCTTTAATAGAACCACCCCAGCTTTCTTTTGATTAGTGCTTGCATGGTACATCTTTTGCCTCCTTTCACTTTTAACCTGTGTATATCATCGTATTCGAAATGAGTTTCTTGTAGACAGCATATAGTTGAGTCAAGTTTTTCTTTTATTAATCAATTCCAATCATCTTTCTTTAAATTGGTGTTTTTAGATCATGTATATTAATGTAATTACATATATTTGGATTAATTCTACCATTTTATTATTTAGTTTCTGTTTGCTCTGTCTGTTTTTTGTTTTTCTGTTTCCCCTTTCTTGCCTAATTTTGGGTTACATGAATATTTTTTAAATTTTTTATTTTTGGAAAAAATTTTGATTTATAGAAAAGTTGCAGTGATAATATAGGAAGTTATTGTATACTCCTAACTTACTTTCAACTAATGTTAGTATCTTATATTACTATGGTACATTTGTCAAAATTAAGAAAACAATAATTGGTACATTATCATTAACTAAACTCAAACCTGATTGGATTTTGCCAATTTTTCTACTTGTATCATTTTTTCCTATTCTGAGATTCAATCCAGCAAACCACATTGTATTCAGTCACAGTGTTATTTGAACATTTTTAATATTCAGTGTTATCTATTATGATTTTAGCTATATTTCATATAGTTGTTTTAGTGGTTGCTCTAGGGATTACAAAATACGTATGCACTTAACTTTTCACCATCAACTTAGAATCAATGTTTTGCTACTTCAATTAGAATATAGAAAACATACTACAATTTAGGACCCTTTGCCCTCTCCCTTTTGTGCTGTATTTGTCTTATATATATTACATCTTATATATATTAAAATCTCCAGAAGACAATGTTATAATTTTTGCTTTTGATGACCAAACATATGTTAAATATCTCAAAATCAAAAATAATCTATTATATTTACCCAGACATTGACCATTTTTGTTGCTCTTCCTTTATTTCTGATATTCCAAGTTTCCTTCTTTTATTTCTCTTTTGTTTGAAAAACTTATTTTAGCAGTTCTTTTAGAGCAGATCTACTGGCTATAATTCTCTTAGTTTTCTATCATATGCAAATATCTTTATTTCACCTTTATTCATTCCTAAAGTTTACTTTTGCTCAATTTGGAATTGTGCTGACAGTTTTTTTTTCTTTCAGCACTTTAAAAATGTTGTGCTGCTTTCTTCTAGCCTCCATCATTTGTAATGAGCTAACCATGGTCATTCAAATTGCTGACACTCTACAGGGAAAGTATTGTTTTTCTTGGACAGCTTTCAAGAGTCTTTCTTCGTCTTTACTTTTCAACAGTTTATGATGTGTCTAGGTATAGATTACTTTAGGTTTATCTTATTTGTGATTCAGTCAGCTTCTTGAATATGTAGGTTTATGTCCTTTGCTAAACTTGAGAAATCTTCAGCCATTATTTCTTCAAATAATTTGTCAACATTTCACTCTTCCCCCTCCTGTCTGGGTCTCTGATGACATTAATGTTACACCACACAGGTCCCTGATGTTCTACTCATTTTCTTCAGCCTGTTTTCTATTATTCAGATTGTATAGTTTCTATTGATCTATCTCCACATTCACAGACTTTTTGCTCTCTTATTAAGTCTATCCTGGAAGTTTTAAAATTTCAATTATTTTATTTTTCAGTTTTGAAACTTCCATTGGTTCTTCTTCATAGCTTCTATTTCTTTACTGAGACTTTCTGTTTTAGGATTTGTTCCAAGAGTGTTTGCAGTTGCTTACTTGAACAATTTTTAAGTATCTGCTTTGAAATATTTATCCAATAATTCCAACAAGTACTTCAATTCATCGTTGGCATCTGTTGATTGTCTTCTTGCATGTGAGTCGAAATTTTTATGGTTCTTTGTATGCTGAGTAATTTGAAGTTGTTTCCTGAATATTTTGAGTATTATACTATAAGACCCTGGGTCTTGATTAAATTTTATAGAGGATATTGATATTTTTGTTTTAGCAGGCACTTGGTCTAGTTAGGATCAGGCTACAAATTACCATCTTACTTCTTTGGGTTATGGTTCCTATGTCAGTTCAGTTTTCTAAGGCTTTGTAGTGCACTTCAGATTTGTCTTGGGTGTGAACCACTGTGGCCTGTCTGGGATCTGGCCAGTGATCTATTTCTTAGTTCAGTTCTCAAAGTCTTTGGTATGCTAATTAGGATCAGAACCATGCATATGCAGTTTGAGGGTGACTGGAAATAAAGTTTCGAGAATTTTTTGATTGGAGGGTGTCACAATGAAGTAGGAGAACATTCTAAAACAAAAATGTGCCGGCATGTCTAGATAAAACAGAGCCATCCTAGGGTGTCAGGAATCTCAGAAATGAGGGTTATTTTATCCCCATCACAGATGCTACACAACAGGTCCATAAGCAGTGATACCAGTGGAGGTCTTTGGCAGCTAAATAGAAAAAGAAAAGAATTAATTATCATATAACACAATCAATCCATAAGTTCTTCGATTCATAGATACCAGATTGGGGTTCTTAAACATCTCTCAGGCCACTATTCCATGATTCCTTTTTTCTCTGTAGGCTAGGTAAACTTGAAAATAACTGTCACCTTACTGTCAGTTATCACCGTGATTACTGCCATCTGAAGATAATTTTGCATGTTTCAATCTGGCTGTTTTTGTTTTCAAGGAAAAAAAAAACACACTGAAGGGATTTTCTTAAGAAACTATCTTAACCACTTAATGCTGGAGCAACTTAGGTCTGAGTTCTTGGTCCTTCCATTCTCAATCACCAATCACAATTTTAGTGATTCAGTCTAGTCTCATTACCTTAAACAGAATACATATGCTAATATCTCCCACATTTATACCTCTAGCCCAGACTTCCCCCTTTGACTCCAGAATTGCACATCCAAAACAAAACTCAACACTTCACTTGAATACATACTAGGTATATGAAAATTAAAATGTTCCAAATTGTAGTCAACCTGCTTCTGCCCTTGCAGTGTAGTCTATTCTTGGCACATCAGCCAGAGTGAACCTTTTAAAACCTAAATTCAAGTAAATCCCTTCTTTGCTCAGAACCCTCCATCTCACCCAGACTCAAGACCCAAGTCTTATAATGGCCTACCGAGACCTTCACAATCTGGCCTCGCTAGTTTCATCTCATAGTTCTAGTCCCCCTTGCTCATTTGGTTATGGCCACATTGGCCTCTTTGTTGTTCCCCTAATACCCCAGAATATTCCTACTTCATGGCCTTTGCACTGGCCATCTTGCTCCCTGGGACTGTCTTTCCAGCTATTCATAAAGCAGGCTCCCTCATCTGTCTTCTTTTTAGTGAGACTTTCCATGACCACCTAACCTAAATTTGCAACCTCACCTTTGCCTTTCTCTGCATTACTTTTCTCCTACCAGATTATCTAACATTTTATATAATGTACTTACTCATTAATTTTCTAGAATACGAACTCCATGAGGGCAAATGTTTTGGTTTTTTCCTCTGTCATGTTTCCTGCTGTGTGCTCAGGGCCTGACACATACTAGATGCTTGATAAATATATGTTAAAAGAATGAGTAAAAGTACTCCCTGGGTCTGCTTTAACCATAGGCTATAGAAGACAAAAGTTTTCACTTTTTATTGAGTGCTTCCAAATGTGGACAACAAAAAGTTCCTGAGTATTTTTACAAGAGCAAATTTGATGTCATTGATGGTTTAAGATCTTCTGCAAGAAATCAGTGGCTTAGACACCTGCTGTTACTGCATCCTCCTAGAATTGAATATCAGAAATGCCAAAAGCGTGAGGTTCTGCACAGATTGACTCTTTGCAAGGTGTTGGAAACAGGTACCGAATTAGAAACTGAGAGCTTTGTACTTGGATTGATTCACAGGTTTCAGCGTTTCAACTTCCCAAGTGCTGCTGCTGCTGCTAGTTTCTGAAATATCTTGCAAACGGCCGCCCCAGCTCTTGCTGGTGTGTGCACGTGCACACACAGGCACACTCACGTGTTTTCCTACACCAGGTGCTGCTCCAACAAAACTCAATCCTCATCCCAGCTTAAATCTGGAGGGCTGAGATGATTGCTTTAGGAGGCTGTTGCCAGGACAGAATTTTCCAAGCTCCCCAGTTCCCAAGGGAATGAGGTGTGTCTGATGGTGTCCACAGCTCCCTCCCACATCTGACAGCACAGAAATACTTCACTGCGTCGTGGTGGTTTAAACAGGCATGACAAGATTGTGATTTCAAACCTGTGTAAGTCACAGACACCTGAGCAATTGTGGCTTCTCTGCCATCTTACTGGCAGACAAGGTTAAATACCTGGTGATTCTTCAGTCTCAGAACTGACCCTCAGCCCTTTCTACTCATCCACAATGTGAGATTGGTCTGTATTTCCTTCTGGAACCTTTCCCTTTTTCACCGTGACCCTGAGTCCCCAGGAATCCAGCCCCAAAGGGCTGCAGAGTTCTGTGACAGAAATTGTCTGCTGTATTTGTAACAGAGAATGGTTATTTGAGGTGCTTTGTTTCTTATGTATCTGTGTTAAATGAGTTGCAGACACTATTATAGAAGTAGAACCTGAGGAAAATTTGAAATCTTTTTCTGTAAAACATACCTAAGGCTCACTAAAGTGCATATAGTTTTATGAATACCAGAGACTACTGGAACCCCAGGTTAAAAGTATCACATCTAAGGTGTCAATGACCTATTTTCTAATTGGTTTTATAGATGTATAATTAGCATACAGCAAAATGCACCCATTTTAAGTGTATAGTTTGATGACAATTGTATACACCCATGCAACCACTACCACACCAAGATACAGAAAATTTTCATTTCTCTAGAAAATTCCTTGTGCTCCTTTCCAGTCAAAACCTCCTCCTCCCCCCACCAAAACAACCACTATTCTGACCTCTATCACCATAGATAAGTTTCGCCTGTTCTACAACTTCCTGTAAGTGGAATCCTTCTGTGTCTCGCTCCTTTTGTTAAACATGTTTTTGAAATTCACCCACAATGTTGCATGTATTGATAGTTTATTATTTTATATTGCTTAAAATATGGTTATACCATTATTGGTTTGTACATTCACCTACTGATGGATATTTGAGTTATTTCCAGGCTTGGGATGTTACAAATAATGCTGTTCTGACAATTCATCTACAAATCTTTTTACATATGATTTCTCTTGGGCAAATACCTAGGAGTGGAATGATAAGCATATGTTTAACTTTTTCAGAAGCTACGTAACTTTTCGAAAGTTGGTTTTATCATTTTACTTTCCCATTAGCAGTGTATAGGGGTTCCAGTTGGCTTTTGTATGTCCAAAGAAGGTTCTAGGGAAAAGGCAATGATTAGCTCTCAGGACTGACAATAGTGGAAAATTTTAGATGTTAGTGGTGGAAGAGGGGAGCTTCCCAGAGCTCCACAAATCACACCACATGAGGTATATTTCAATTGGTCTGCCTGCTCTGCTTCCTCCAGAAATTAACTTCCTGATATATATGTGCATAACAGGAAGGGAGCCAATGAAAGGAAGTGGCTTTGAGGAGATCAATTAGGGCAGGGCAGGGTGGAAAGAGCACTGGACTTGTAATGAAAAGTCCTACGTTCAAGTCCTAGTTCTTCCATGGACCAGGTGGTGATTATGATCCTTAGCCTGTGTCTCATTATTCTCATCTGTGAAATAGGGAATATAAAGCCCACCCTACCTGATTCATAAGGTTAGAGTGAGGCTTAGCCCTGGTAGAGGAGCCATGTGTGCAAGGACTTTACTAAGGGAAAGATTGTAACGGCATTGATGTGGCTGACAACTGCCCAGATTCTCAAAATTCTAGAGTCTTGGAGTCCAGGCAGAGAGGCAGAGTGAAGGTATGGATGGTCCCACTTCCTGAGCAGGGGCAAAGTCTCATATAGAAGAGCATCCTGCCCTGCTCTCAACCTAAAATTTTGGCTGGGGAGCATTAGCAGGGACAATTGCAAGACATCAGAAATTAGAGACCTGGGTGCCACTCTCTGCTGCATTACCAACAGACAAAGTTCAAAGTTCCTTTGAACTTCACTGGGCTTAAATTTTCTCACCAATAAAATTAACGTGATGATATCTTCCTTTCCATCCATCTCCGAGAGTTGAAAGAGCTCTGTGAGATATAAGTATCATTGAAAACTGCTGCACTGTTCATTCCCATGAACAGTGGATGGATGGCTGGGGCTAGGGCTGGAGCTGCCAAGAAAGCCAGGGCTTTGGAGTTTGACACACCCAGGCTCAAGTCCTGCTGAAGCCTCAACCCCTTACTTACCATCTTAAGCCTCAGGTCCCCTATATGTAAAATGGGGATAGTGATACCTCTGAGGCTGGAGGATTAAATGCGTCAAAGAATGCGGATACAGTGCCAGGCCCCAGGATGAGCAGCATGAAGCTGCTCAGTAAATGAGATAATGGTAGCTAAGTAAGAAGGTTAAAATGACATCCACTGGCCACAAGCCTGTGACCTTGACAAATGTTATGTTACTTATCCTCTTACATCTGGTGGGATCACAGGGAAGCACACTGTGAGATGTAGGTGGACATGGAGATGTGAGTGCAAGAGGTTTATTGAGGAGTTCCCTTGGAATCAGCAGCAGTGGGTGAGTAAAGAAGGCAGGGCTGGGTCAAGGAAGGAGTTGAGCTGCTGCAGTGTGGTCACAAAGGAGACCTCAATTGAATCCCTGGGACCTCTGGAGCTGGGGTAGCCTCACTGAACTGTCCAGCATCCAAGTGAGGCAATGAGCCTTTATACCCCTGCATAACCCTGTCATTGAATGTGGGGTCAGGCGCTTGGCCCAGGAGTCAGAAAGTAGGGCGCTGATCCAGAAGCTAGGCGGATAAAGGCAACCCATTATTTCAACTGCCATCCCCTGGCCCTGCACCCCCACCTCCATGCAATTTAAATGCAGGATTGCGAGGAGGGGAGGGGGTGCCCCCCTGAAGGGGTGTAACCTTAAGAGTGTTTTCTGAAAGGACAGTCAATGTGAACTGTCCCCATGTCAACACTCCCAGCAGCTGGGGGAATAAGTGCCTCCGTCCTGAAGGGACATCTGCATCCACTAAACCTCTCTGTACCTCAGTTTCCTCATCTAAAAAAGTGGATAATCATAGTGCCTACCTTATTGGTTTAGATCAGGATTAAAAGAGTTAATACATAGAAAGTCCTTAAAACAGTGGCTGCTGCATATTATTTGTAGTACTAGGATTTTAAAAAACATCCAATACATCTTTTTCAAATGAATGAATAGATGAATGAGCTCTTTCAACCCTGTCCAGAATAAAAAACAAATGTCGTGTTTGCTCATTTTGGGGAAAAAAGCCCACTAGCCAGGTGACAAAGCATTTGGCTGGAAAGCAGAGAATTCAATACATTTTAAACCATGGGACTCCTGTGCAGAGGAAATTTAAATCTCCTTTTCAAAACATTTGCTGCACCTGAGGGTCCGGTATTCCCCATGTGTGCGTTGCCAGAGTCCTTTACCCTCAGTGTGTTGAGCTGCAGTATGGGGATTTGACAGCTGAAGACAGCTCAGCAGGGTGCAGGAAAGCAGACATTTAATGTGCTTTGACAATACAAAGGGTTATATAAACGACCCAGTTTCTGTAATTTTGCTGTAACTGTCATGAGAATTGCTATAGACAGATACAGAGAAGGCCCTGTTTATGCACTTAAACTTTAAAAGGTTTAACCACTAAACACAGTCTCTTTCTCTTCCCCTCCCCTCCTCGCAATCCTGCATTTAAATTGCATGGAGGTGGGGGTGCAGGGCCAGGGGATGGCAGTTGAAATAATGGGTTGCCTTTATCCGCCTAGCTTCTGGATCAGCGCCCTACTTTCTGACTCCTGGGCCAAGTGCCTGACCCTGGCCAGCCTTCTCTGGAAGATTTCCTTCCCTACCTGCTCACGACAAGATGCTGAGATGGGGAGGGATGGCAGGAAGTGAAATGCACTGGCTCTGAGCTTACGGCTTTTGCCCAATTTAAATCTGGTTCCCATCCCAGTGTTCAGAGCACGTTGCTGTTTGATTCTTGCCATCTCGTCTTAGAAGACTTTTCCCAAGGTGGGGGTGGGGATAGTTCTAAAGCCAGACAGGCAGGAGGCAGGAGGGTTTATACAGGCAGATACCACAGGCTTCCAAGCTAAGTGCCTTAGCGGGGAGAGCTCCCGGCTGCTGCTGACATTTCTCAGACAGGAGATCAATAAGTGGGCAGAGCTTGAAAAGCAAATCATGCTTCGACCTGCCCTGGGGAACCCTCAGCAACTGTCACGGTAGAGAAGGTGTCCCAGAGGAGGCCAGGAAAGACAGGGGGACGCAGAGAGCCTTGATATTCTGAGATGGGGGCAGGGAAATAGAGACTGCCCAAGGAGATGAAAGGGGCAGATGCTGCCATCCTCCCTACTCCCATCCTCCCTTCACAGTTCTTGCTGAGTGTGTTAAGACCCCTGACTTCTGCTTCCTAGGTGAAACCAGACATTTGGAGGTGAATCTGCAGCTGATGTAGCATTTCCAGTCCAAATGAGCTTGGCTTGAGCATGGAAAGCTGCCCCAGCTGAGAGACCCTCTATCTGTGGTTGAGCCCCTGCCACAGTCTGTCCAACCAGCACCCAGGAGGAGTTTAAATATTTCTCCACACTCCAATCACACGGTCAAGAAAATTTTCTAAAGCAGATAGTCATGCACTCACACACACAAAGGGGACCCCACAGAACTGGAAGTGGGTACAAAACTTGGTTCTGATCTGGTAAGACTAGTCCACTCCAATAATTGAGACACTCTCTTTTGGAAATTCAGTCTCCTTGACTTTAAATAGTCCCTGTCTTAGTACGTTTCGTGTTGCTATAAAGGAATACCTAACACTGGGTAATTTATAAAGACAAAGGTTTTTATTTGGCACACAATTCCGATGTCTGGAAAAGTTCAAGATCAGGTAACTGGTGAGAGCCTCAAGCTGCCTTCACTCATGGTGGAAGGCAAAGGGGAGCTGATGGGTGCAGAGATCACATGGTGAAACAGAAAGCAAGAGAGTGAGGAAGAAGACGCTGGGCTCTTTTAACAAACAGCTCTCTAGGGAATTAATAGAGTGAGAACTCACTCACTCCTTCCACAAAGGCACCAAGCCATTCACGAGGGATCCACCCCCATCCAACACCTCCCATTAGGCCCCACCTCCAACACTGGGGATCAAGTTTCAGCATGAGGTTTGAAGGGGACAAATACTCAAACAGAGCAGTCTCTCTCTCTCCAGTTTGCTTTCCTTTACTTGATCTGCTCCAAGATGGTACCTGGGTATAGGGTGGGAACATGCCACATCCTTCTGGTGGTGGAGGAAGGGTATCTATACAGTGCTATCATTCCAATTCCTGGGCCCTTCATGTCTCCACCACAACAGATGTCCCACAACACTGACAACTGCTGTGGTCCCTGATTAGTGAACCTGTGGTGTCCTCTCTGCTGACTGGGTCCCTACTCAGCCCTGGCTGCTATTGAATGTCCCCTGAGACATGGCCATGACCTCTATTCAATCTCCTATTCAGGTGGCCCAATCCACTCACTTCACTCTAGAATTTTTTCCTTTTTTGAGCTCTTCAGCCTGTGTCTTGCCAACATCTATGTTCCCCTAGGGGCCTTTGAGCATTTCTAGCATCTTTTGTGTGCCAAATGGAGCCCAGGATAGCTCAGGAATGCTAACTCTACTTGCTCTCTGCCTCATCAGTAGCTACTTGAGGTTACTGCAGGTACACAATGCTAGGCTGGCTCCTCCTGGAGTCCCAGACAGAGAGTAAAATGACTGCACTTCTGCCGTTGGCTTTTCCTTCACTCCAATCAGACAATTCCCCTGTCTGAAACTTTCATCCAGACAGAGCTAGGAACAGCAGGATTTTCTGGTCTAGTTGAGGCTTCACTCTTGCTATATATACTGTCTTCCTGATCCAAGTTTCCTCATGGTTTAGCCTTCATGGCAGAGGCTGGATGGAGAAAGAAATAGTTTATCTTCTCAGTTTGGGTCCTTTTGAAAGCAAAGCATGACACAAAGTCCTGGGTGAAGGTAGCTTATTTCAAAAGTGATCCCAGTGAAGAAGTAAAGTGAATGAATGGAGAAAAAAGAAGGGATTAAGACAGATTAGGAACAAATATCAATATAATGGAGGGCAACAGGACTGATTTCCCAGGAAAGCATATAGAATGCCTTGTAGAATTGTCCACTGAAAGGGCAGGAAGCTGGGGCATTTATTCACTAGCCACTGTCTGACTCTGATGAGGATTGTCCCTGAGGATGTTAACTTTCTCCCATTTCTGAGCTACACAAGCACATGACCAAGGCAAACTTTCACATAAGTAGTGAAGGTTCAGGGGCAGAAAGAAGACAGACACTCGGCTAGAGGTAAGTCTGCCCATCGCAGCTGAGGCTGAAACTGGAAGTGGGCCAAGGGGATGATGAGGGTCTCTAGAAGTGTCTGATATACTTCCCCAGAGGAAATTTAAATGAGGAGGAATTCTTTAGAACATATTGCTGTATGCCTTAAATATTTGGTCTAATCTCCTTGTTTTAATGGGGGAAAACTGAGTCTCTACAAAGTCCTGATTCACCCAACATCAACATGGTCAAACCCTGAGCCATATCTACAACTTGAGTGCTGGAAATTCAGGTCAGAGCTGTTTTTGCTGTATCATAAAAATCCATTCATCCAACAGTAGGATCTAATTATCCATGATGTTCATAGGATTGTGAAGTATAATGATAGTTCCTGCTTTCCGGGAAGTTGTAATCTAGATGACAGAAGTTTGTTCCCTAGTCATTGTATGTACTTCTTAGAAAGTGTACTGGCTTAAGTACCCTCTATTCAATCAGCTAGTACTCCAGAAACATAAGGAAGAGACCAAAAGGCACCCAAAATACAGAGTGCCTATGAGAAATATGCACTCAGAAAATTGTAATTGGATATTAATCTGAGCTAGGAAGGTGTAGCAGGCAGTCTCTAAGAGTCTTGTTCCCAAGATCCCTGCTTCCTAGTATTCATCCCTGCGCTTGTGAAATAGTCTCCCCTTTGAGTATAGGCTGGACCTAGTAACTCACTTCTAATGGATAGATTATGGCAGAAGTGATGAGATGTCTCTTGCAAGATTAGGTTATAAAAAGACCATGGCTTCAGTTCTGGGTGCTTTCTTTCATAACTTCTTGTGTTGTTTGCTCTGGAGGTGGCCAGCTACCATGTCATGAGACAACCCTCTAAAGAGGTCCATGTGAGTGAACTTGGAAACACATCCTCCCCAGGTTGAGTCTTGAGATGAGACTACAGCCCCAGTGATACCTTAATTGCAGCCTCATGAGAGACACTGAGCCAGAGGACCCAGCTAAGCCATACCCAGGTTTCTGATCATACGATACTGTGAGATAATTTTTTGTTGTTTTCCATTGCTAAGTTTTGGAGTGATTTGTTATACAGCAATAGGTGATTGATACAGAAAGCACTGCATTAGATGTTGGCAATGAAAGTATGAGTAAAATGCATGGACTTATGAGCAAGTAACAGAAATCTATGCAAACTACCTTAAGCAGAAAGGGGCATGTATTGGAAGGATTTGTGGTTGTTTCCCAGAAATCAACGGCAGGAAGGGCAACAGTGCTCATGAAGACTGGAGCCAGAACTTAAGATCTGTTGAGAACTAGGTAGTGAGTCACTTTTTTTCCTGACTTCCTCTGTCTATGATGCCATTAAATCTTCTGTGATGGCCTCCTTCTGTCAAAATGACAGACATTTTCTATTTCTCCTTGTACATGGGAAAAATCCAACACCCTAAGGGATCTTACATGTTGTGACAGTTAACTTTACATGTCAACTTGACTGGGCTAGAGTATGCCCAGGTAACTGGTGAAACAGTTATTTCTGGTTGTGTCTGTGAGGGTGTTTCTGGAAGAGATTAACATTTGAATCATTAGACCAAGTCAAGATCTGCCCTTACCTATATGGGCAGGCATCATCCAATCCATTGAGGGCTAAAATAGAACAAAAATGCAGAGGAAGAGCAAATTTGCTCTCTCTTCTTGAGTTGGGACATCCATCTTCTACTACCCTTTGACATTGGTGTTCCAGGTTCTCAAACTTTTGGACTTGGATGGAGACTTACACACCATTGGTTCTCCAGTTCTCAGCCTTTTGGACTTCGACTGGAACTGTACCATTGGCTTTCTTGGGCCTTCAACTTGCAGATTACAGATCATGGGACTTCTCAGCCCTCTAAATCATGTAAGCCAATGAGTCATAACAAATCTCTTTCTTTCTACCTTTCTTTCTTTCTCTTTCTTTATTTCTTTCTTTTCTTTCCTTCTCTCTTTCTTTCTTTCTTTTCTTTCCTTCTCTCTCTCTCTCTCTATATATATATATAGATAGATATATATATATAGTTCTGTTTTTCTGGAGAACCCTGACTGATACACATGTTTTCTCCATTTGTGTATAACCGATATTTACTTAAGTTGCTGTGACCAAATTCCCAATTCCTGAAAAAGAACATCAATAGGCACATCTTAGGTCTGTTGTACTTTTTTGGTCCCTTTAAGAGAGGAAGCAAATGGGGTTATGGAGCTGGCTGTCCACTCGGAAGGGACTTTTTTGAGAAGAAGATATGCAAATGCAGGCAAAGTAACCAAGAAGTTTCTTGAAGTGCCCTCAAGAAGCTTGCTATTTATTTGACTTCGCTGAGAAGAAAGGAATCTGGACTTCAGTGCATTATACTGGCACATTCTTAGCTGGAGGACTGGGAGTAGACTAGAGAGAGCCATGCACTGAGGCCTAGCTGAGTGTCTTCTGAAAACCCCTAAGTTTTGGTAGGCTTCAGGTTCCTCACCTATGAAATAAGCAGTTGGACCTCAAGTGATCTCTACTGGCTCTCCTACCTTCAAAATTCTGTAACTCTAAGGGAATGAGAAAGCAGAGGTGGCATCTCCAGATGTCCTCATGGGAATGTGGTACCTGTCGTTGTGTGACCAGATAGTCAAGGTCTCCATCATGTGCTGGAGGTGCTCAGGGACGTGAGATCCCTGGCCAACACTAAGATCAGTAGTTTTGGTCTTTAGAACAATTAAACCATGATGCCCCAGTTTTAAAAAAAAAGGCATGTATTTGTGGGCAAAGATGCAGATACATTGAACTTTAGGAGCTCTCAGTGGCCTTGAGCCTTATATGGTTGAAGGCTACCTGGAGAATTTACAAGACAGAACATTTTAAAAATAGGAAAACCAATTTTATCTCCAAGGCTCTGCTGTCTTCTTGCAGAAGGTTGTTTGGATGACCACAGCTGTTTTTCGAATAATGGGCTGGGGCGCACCCACAGGTGATATTGGTCTCATGCACACACCCTCCCACTTCCTCTTACACACATACACACACACACACACACCATATCCTGAGAGTCTTGATCTCAATAATCTATCTTCAGGCTTTCTCTCAGTCACTCAGAGTTCAGCCTGCTACTGAAATCACCATATCCGGAGAGAAGCACCAATCAGCCTGCTTCTTGCCTTGTGTCATTTGCATGTCGCCACCTCATTCCAGTGTTGGTGGAGATCTGGATTTTTGTTTTATTAATTTCAATGTAGAAACACTTTCCTCCCCTTGGCATTTCTAATAACTGGAAGGAGAAATGGGTGGAAATAATTACCTCTGCTCAGTTCATGCCTGAACAGAAGAAAGTGTGACTCAGGTCTGGAATCTGATAAGGAGGTGCCTTTCTAGGAAACAAGACTTACACAAGGAATACCAATTTAATGTGGCAGACACGTTCTTACTTTGCTTTCCTCTCGTTTTTCCCCCTTTCACAAAGAGAAGCAGTGTGTGTGCTAAGGAGCTGAGGATCTGACTACATCTTTGTGGTAGCGGGAAGCCACCTCCCTCACCAGTGAGGATGGATTAGTTAATGCCTGTTAAATGCTTTGAAATGAAATGTCTTCTGTACCCAAATACTCAATCTGATTATAGCCCTAGGTCTGATATCACAGGAGGGAAATGTAGTTCCTGACTGACACCACAGCTGTCAAAGTGGGCCTTTTTTTGTGGGATCTGTGATTGCTACTTCTTTCCTGATCAAAGGACAACACCTTGGAGAGGGAAAATGGCACTAGTGCCTTACCCAGTTGCTAGAGACGGGAAGGGATTGGGGTGCACAAAGAGAAAGAGGGAGACGGAGCAAAAATCTTGAGAGGAGGGAGATAGGGGATTGGGTAAGGAGCAGAGCAAGAGAGAAGGAGAGAGAATTCCAATTATTATCAGGATCAGAGAGCTGTAGCTTACCCTTACATTTCTGTGAAACCTGCTGAAAACAAATGCAGTCTTGGAAAAGATAAGGTTTACCCTAACAACAACAACAACAAAAAGCTGCTTTTCCAAGTTAAGGTGTCAGGGATTGTTTTACTTGGCTTTGCTTTATCTGTTTGCTTATTTGGTTAGTGGGTTGCTTGGTTGGCAGCATTTTGTCATTTTAGTGTAAAATCCAACAAATATGAGTCTTTGTGTTTTGCCAAGGTAGATCTTTCTTTTTGCCTTGAAATATGGCCTGATCTTTTGTCCCAGTTGCAGAAAGATTCGAGACTTCCTCACATTAAATGACAGGTCCAGCCTGCCCAGACCTTCTTGGATTCTGATCCTGTCTTTGTCTGCCTTGGAGATACCTGCACTCAGGTGGTCATTCTAGCTGCCCTCTAGTTGCAGGCAGCTGAGGCTTGCTCTTGTCCAATGATCATGCTGAGCCTGCTAAGTTAAATTCCCTTCCTTATCTGTGGTGAAGAGGACACAAGGCAACTCAGAGATAGAAAAGATAATGGGCAATGACAAGAGAGGGTTCCTGTCAGGGAAAATCTGACAAAAAGAAGGTAGAAGTACTGCTGAGTCTGTGAGTTATCTACCCTGGAGGCTGTCAATGCCCATGCCAGTGGAGGCTTACCCAGAATGAACTGCAGGATCACTCATTCATTCACTCTTTTTTCTTTCTCTTTCTCTCTCCTTTCTCTTCCTTCTTTCCTTCCTTCCTTTCATTTTTTAAATGTCTTTCTTCCCCATTTCTTTTAGTATACATTTATCCATTAACCTGCATTCATTAATGATAATATTTATTTATTCTGCATTGATTACATGTCTATTCTTTCAAAAAACATGTATTAAGTATCTCCTATGTACTAGGTACTATTCTAGGTTCCAGTCTTACAATGATAAATAAAATAAGGATTCTGACTTAAAGAAATCAAGCTCATACCCAAATAATCACATTACGAATTAAACATAATACTTGTCCTAATAAAGTACCAGTGAGGTTTCTGGGTGCTCAAAGTGGAAGGGTTATGTCCAGCTACAGAGATCTCAGAAACTTTTACAGAGGAGGTAATATGAGCGGGGCCTGAAGAGATAGAAGGAATTTTCCTACATAGTCATAGGTGATTGATAAGAAATATAACTGTCAGTAGGTCCAACTCAAAGAAGGGCACAGGGATAAGGCTTGCTGGATTAATGCCAGGAATTAGATGACTGGGACACAGGGTAGAGCAAGCAGGGGCAGGAGATGGGCCCAAAGTCTAGAGAGCCCTAGGATGCTGTGCCACTTTCCTCTCTAACATGGCTGCCACATCCAATATTAAGGGCCTCTTTCTGGGACTGCAGAAGAGGCTCCAAAGGCCACAGATAAAACATGGTCACTTGAGAGAAGCAGGAGGGAAGGCTGCCTGGGTGGTGGGTGAATGTCCTGGAGTCTTTTCTCATTAGCAGATCAGCCTAGATGAGTTGATCACATTTACTAATTTTAATCAATGTATTATGTATCCTAGCCCAAGCCTGTACAGCAAAATGAATAAGAGCAGTGAGTTTGGATTTTGGGTTTCACAGACCAATACAATTTTTTAAAATCAGGGGGATGGCCATAAGTATGTCAACTTTTAGTTTTGGCCAGAAAGAATATACTCAAAATTTGCCAATTCACTATCACCATCTGTGTCAAAGGCTGCAAATTGCCTACCAAGTACCCATTCTCTCCTTGTTCTTGACAAACAGAATGCTATTTTATTTGGGGAAGCAACACGGCCAAACCAAAACCACATTTTGCAGCCTCTATTGGTCACTGAGTGGAGCATCTGGGAAAGCTCTTAAAGAGGGGCTGGCCGGTTGGCATGGGTCTTTTTCCCTCCTCTTTTGTTCTTTCTTCCAATTTAAAATTACCATCTTTTCAGGACCATAGCTGGTCCTCCAAAGCTCTCTTAGTGTTTGTGATTCTCTCCATTGATGCCCACCCCATATTTGACCCTTGTGGGTGTGTGAGGGAAGTGAGCATGTTGACATCTGACCCCTCACCCTTCTCTCTCTTTCTGAGGCTCCTCCTTCTATCATCGAAAGAGCTTATGTTTGCTCCTGCTGTCTGGGAGTAACTGCCATTGAATCATGACCTTCTCATTTCATAGAGAACTATGCCTTTCGTATAAGTTAATGTTCAGCCAAGACAGCCTAAAGTACTCTAGGTGTTTCAAAACTGAGGAAACTGAATACAAAGAACAGGTTACAACTGTGTTGGATGGGCAGGAAGAAGAGATGTGTAGTGGCAATCATGACACTCTGTTCAGAACCACCTTCAGGGAAGAATCTGCTGTCTCAGCTGCTGGGAGTGCTATGGGCAAGCAGCCTCTGGCTGTCAGCCTCCTCAGGGCTTGCCTCAGCTGCAGACAGCACCTTGCCCAAGGCCACACCCTCCCAGGGTGCCATTTTGGCCCACTACTGGATTACTGATGGGTCCTATACACTCCAGATGTCCCTGTGGGAGTCTCCAAAGTTTCACCAGAACTGCATCACAGTTTGACTCTCCATCTGCCCAATTCTGCTTTCTCCAACTCCTTCCCACAATTGATAATTCTTAATAAATATCCTGCATGCCAGACTTCATCTTGGTGCCAGCTTCCAGAGAACCCAACCTGTGACATGAGGTAACCCAGAGATTAGTAACTAACTGCAGGAAGTCACAGACACCTTTACACCGGAACAACAGAGTTCGGGGCCTGGAGTCCAGGGTCTGCTCACCACTGACGTGGCTGGAACATTTGACATGGCTAGATCAGAACCATTGCTGAAACTCCAGAGGCCCCTCTGACTCACCAAAGTCATTGGAGCCTGGAGCCACCCACTGCTGACAAAGATGCCACCAGACATAGAAAAAAGAAAAATGTCTTCTATCTCCCTCTCACCTTCCCAGTACCCATCACTTCTTCCCATTAGAATAAACTGCCTGGAAGCCAACTGGCAAATAAACCTGTACAACTGTTTTTGTAGGGTTCCAATCCTGAGCGAAACAGAGCAGGGCATGAAGGGCAAGAGTTGAACTGAGAGAAGAGGCAAATGACTGGCAATATACCCCAGCCTCAAGTCCCCACCTTATGGCAGAAGAACGGAGGGGAAGGGGGAAGGATGAGCATTCAGATGAGACCCCAGGCCTGACTGATACCCTGATGGCAGCCTCATGAAGGACTGAAGCAAAGGATCGAGCCAAGCCACTCCCAGATTCCTGCTCCCCTACCCCTAGACACCATGTGATAATAAATGTGTGTTGCCTGAAGCTGCTAAGTTTGTGGTAATTTGTTGCACAGCTATAGGTGACTACTACAGTGAGTGATTAACAAAGTGGGATGAGGGAAGCCCAGGAAAGCATTTTAGAGAAAACGAGCAACAAAAAATAATGTTTCTATAGGTACCAGAAGAAAAAAGAATATCTGAGCAGAGAGAACAACAATTACTCAGGAATATGAAAATGTATAGTATATTCCAAAATTTACAAACAGTTTGGTGTTGCTAGACTTCAAAATGTTGGGGTACGTGGCAAGAAATTAAGCCAAGAAGTCATGAAAGCAAGACCAGTGGTTCTCAAATTTGGCTATTCATTAGAATGTATCAGGGAGCTTTATATATAAGGATGCCTGACCCCAAGAGATTTTATTGTAATAAGCGTGAAGTGCTGCGTTGACACAGGGATTTTGAAAAACTCTCCAGGTGGCAATGGAAGAAGTGGCGTGAAATGGGTGAGGTACTTGCCTCAGGTACAAAATTTAAGGGGACACCAAAAGAAACAACTCAGTAGTCAAGATAAGTAACATTTCAAAGCAATATTTAAAAAATCAAAATTAATGCAAAAACTTCATGATAAACAAAATTTTTAAATAAAGTTAAAATACTCAGGTGGTTCTAATGTACAGAGAACCACTGTTCTAGACCTTGAGGGAACTTGTGTACTGTCCAGTAAGTCTACGGATTCGTACTGGGCCAGGTTTGGGCATTAAGGATCAGGGAGACATGGTCAAATTTATGTTTTTTGAAAGTTCCTTTGGCTGCTGAGCAGTAAGTAGGTGGGGAATGGAGGATAGGTGTGGTAGGATTCCAAGAACGGACAGAAACAGATTAGCTGGAAAGATACTGCATAAATCCTACTGGAAAGTGATTCAGGATGAACCAAAATCAATCACAGCAAGGTTGGAGGAGAGGAGGGATGAGTCAGTAGCTGTCATATTGTTAGCTAAAAATTAGCTGTGTTGAAAGTATTTACACCACAGAAATTGGCAAACACTGCAAATCAGAAGGTAGTTTTATTTTTTGGCTGAGAGACATGTTTATGAAAATGACTAACTCATATGGATTAGACATGAAGGGAGAGAGGGACTGAAATAACCCGTAAGATGACTGTCTGCTGCCACTAACTAAATTACGAACTTAAGAGGGAATTGGCTCCGAGTTAATATCAGTTGCAAACAGCAGTGTGCAAGGAGGTATCTGAGGTCACCATTAGTCTTATAAGCTCAGCAGCTGGAAGGAAGATTTCTAGGATGCCATTTATTATGGTGTAAAGCAGCTCTGAGGAGCCACAAGCCCCAAAAATTTAGGGTATGCCTAGAGAACACTGAGAGACAAGTTGATTAGGAAAGAACTAGTCTGTGATCTTTAGGAGACTATGTCTAGGAAAAAATTATGAGCATCACTAGTAATGGAGCTGGTGTCCACTCAGGCACCATGGAAGTAATGAATATTAGATGGTCAACTGGAAATTAAGCTGGGAGTGTTGATTCTAGGGTCTGGTCTGCCAATAATTTGTTGACTAACCTAAGACAATGTGTTAAACCTCTTAGTGCCTCATTTTCTTTATCTATAAGATAGTCTTACTTTCTTTCCCATATTAAGGTGTGATTTTGAAGACAAATGAGATAATATATGTTAAGATTCCCATAAAAATTTAAAGGAACTCTTCAAATGCAATATATAATTACACAATTGTAAAAATTATAATTATGTTAATAGTATTATGCTAATTATCTAATAATTTTCAAAGACCTGAATGGACCACTGTGATGTCACTATAGCCAGGCTTCTACCTTTAGAGAGATTTGGAAAGCTGGTTAACTTTAAATTCTATGAGTGTCAGCTAACTAAAGTTTTGGTATATTTTTCACTTCAGACTTCATTCCTTTGGAATTTAAGAAATTACCGTACTGCCTTTAAAGGGGAAATTTATTTGGTCTCATGATAAGAAATTTCAGCTTAGCTTGCCTACTTGTGTTTGAGTTCAAAGTTTCTCTAGATACATTATCATTTAAACTAGAGGGAAACAATCTTCCTTAACTAGAGCACAGGGCCATGACCTTGCCTACATGATGGGCAGCTAATCCACTTAGAACCAGTGACTCGCCTTGTATAATTTATAAGACCCCATGAAAAGACAGGCCTCCATAGATTAATATTTCAGCTGTCCTCCCTTTCATTTCATCCTCTGGATGTGGCAGCAACAATCACATGAATCATTCCTGAACTGAGTCAATATCAAACATCCAGAGCTTCATCTGCATTCGCTGAAGGTCCAGCTCATTCAAGGGAAGTTCCTATAGGATTTCAAATACGTGGGTAATTTGCCTTTGACTTCTCTTACCCCAACCTGGCTGTGCTAGTGTTTTAAAACGTAGCTTTAAAGTGTTTGAAAAGCTTTAAATTTTTATTTCGAGGTGGGGGGTTCTGGTTCATGTCTTCTTGAATCTGAACAGACTTGTGATTGCTTTGACCAAGAGTATAGTGGAAGTGACTATGTATGTGACTTCTGAAGCTAAGTCATAAAATGCCATGCAGATTCCTCTGTCTTTTGAAATGCTTGTTCCCTGGACACTCCCTCAGGACACTCCCTTTCAGAACCCTGCTGTCACACTAAGAGAAGCCCAAGTCACCAGGAAAGGTCATATGTAGGTATTCTGGTGACCAATTCCAGCAGAACCCAGCCTTGAATCATCTCATCCCAGGCATCAAGCATGTAAGTGAAGAAGCCTCCAGATGATTCCAGTCCCAAGCCATGGATTCACCCAGCCCCTTAAGTCCCTCTGCTCGAGGCACACTGTGGAACAGAAACATTGTAGAGCAAAGGCAAGTCATCCCTGCTGTGCACTGTCTAAAATTCTAACCCACAGAATTCATGAACATAAGAAAATGGTTGTTGTTTTTGCCACTAAGTTTGGAATGCTTATTATGTAGCAATAGATAATTAGAACACTGGCTGACTAAGCTAAAGTTTCTTTTCCTTTCTTGGGTATATGATAAATTATTGGCCTAGTCAGAAAGGATACATTTCTTCAAAACAAGAAGACTGTTCTGTACCTCTGGCTGAAGTATTAAGCCTTCTGAATGAGAGCTCTAGATCTTTTGTCCCTATGTGTTGACTTCCTAAAGGAAAGATGAGTTCTTGGTGTTCAATTTCTTTTCTCTGTCCCATCTTTACAGATTTTTCATGGTTTGTTTACTAATTCATTTATTTATCAAATGAATATTTGTCAAAGCACTACTGTGCAGTGGGTGTACTTCTAGATGTCCAGGATGTGATGGTGAGCACAACACTCAGGGTCTCGGTCTTTCTGGACATGGAGTCCAGTGCAGAAGTCTTACTATTATTCATGCCACAAACTCTTTTGACATCTGGTGAGGTCTATGGACCCTTTCTCAGAATCATGTTTTTAAATCTATAAAATGCCTAAGCTCATGAAGGAAACTACTTATATTGCAGTAGTTACTAAAATATTTAAAAAACACATTTGTGATATAATAATATATGTGTTTCTTTATGAATGCATTAAATAACAAGATCTAGTGGTGAGCCTAAGTAATTTCATGGTAGAGATGAGTAGAAATAATATGTTGAGATCCTTGCAAAAACTGTATTATGAAAATAGCTGTGATATCTGTTGGTAACAAAGTCACAAGCATAGTCAATGCTATTGTGGTTTGCTGTCTATATACATAATAGAAGGAAAAGATACATTTTAGTAAGATTTAGTAGAAATAAATATGTAATATGCAATTTTTTATATCCAAATTAGTGGATCATCTGAATTCTGTGGTCTATAGATCTCAGATTAACAACCCTTGATCTCAGGGTATGAACAGACTTCAACCAAATAATAAACTGTGATGCCTGCTATGTGAATGTATTAGTTTCCTAAGACTGCTGTAACAGATTACTATAAACTCAGTGGTTTGAAACAACAGTAATTTATTCTTTTTCATTTCTACAATCAACAAATCCAAAATGAATATCAATGGGCTATGCTCCCTCTGGAGGTTCTAGGGGAAATTCTTTACCTCTTCCTGCTTCTGGGGGTTGCTGGCATTCCTTGGCTTGTGGCTGTATCATGCCAGTCTTCAAGGACAGCATCTTCAAATCTCTCTGCTCCACTTTCACATGGCTCTCTTTGTGTCTGTATCACAGTTTCCTCTCACTCTCTCTTATAAGGACACTTGTTATTACATGTAGAGTCCACCTGGATAATCCGGGATAACTTCCCCATCTCAAGATCCTTAATTTAATCCTGTCTGCAAAGTCTTCACCTTATAAAGTAACAGGTACATGCTCCAGGGAATAGCATATCTTTCGAAGAGCCATCTTTCACCCTCCCATTGTGACCAAGAGTCCTGATCCAACCTGGGGACTACGATGTGCCAGCAATGACTTTCCTGAGGAAGAGACTATGGGTTGATAACTGAAGGGTGAGAATAACTAGATAAAAGGTGTGGGTGAGGCAGATGAGATTGTTTCAGACAGGAGGATGACTTCATGCAAAAACCCAGAAATTGGAAGTCTATGCTACATTCTGGGTATGGAAGACAGATAGTGTGTCTGGGGCCCAGTGTGTTTTTGGAAGGTTGGGGGCAGAGTAAATAGGGATGCTCAGGAGAGGCCAGTGAGGGCCACATCCTGAAATACTTAATAGGATTTACTTCATTCCTTCATAGCAATGAGAAAACATTTGGATGATATTATATGCTCAGAGCTGGGGTTTGGAAAGATCATTCTGGTTTAAGTGAGGAAAATAGATTATGCAGTGGAGGGCTGCAAGAACTAGTGGTGGGGGGAACCAGTTAGGAAGCGTGGCAAGGTCCCAGCCAGAGATGACAGACAGTTGGTCTAGGCAATAAGCTATGGAGGTGGGAGAGGATTTGAGACCAGGTTAAATCAATGAACATTTTAGAAAATCCAGCAACTCATGATACAGTATAGGTTTGATTAACCGTAGAAAAACATGGACAGAGTAAATTGCGAATGTGTGTAAGTATGGGTTTTAATTTACAAATCTGGGTGCAGGAAGTGATTTGTACCTTAATTTTACTATATTTAACTTATTCTGCTCTGAGTCAGTGGAAAATTCAATCTCAGTGACTACTGATAATTCTTCATGACCCCTTCGCAAGACTGTGTGAAAGGTTTGAGCAGTTTATACAATCCATATGCTTGAAGAAGGAATCTGGGGGTATGTGGGTGTGTTAAATGCTCAGTGATATATACATACTCCTTGCTGAGGCCCACATGGGCTCTTGAAGGCTGTTATGGATTTTAGGGACAAGCTGGACCAGTCTTTTGCCCAGGCTCTGAACACCATGGCTCTCAGTGTTTAGTAACCCATTTCCATACAGTTGCAAAGTAATCTATGACAAAATGAACAGTTCTGGGGTTCTTTTGGGTAGGTAAATGTAGCCTTCAGAAATATTGCGATGGGGAAGCATTAGCTACTCTTGCTATAACCTGCCAAGAGAATACAACTCTTAGAACAAATTTTATTATTTATCTGGACATTTATTAATTGTTTAAAGGAAAATAACAGTTCATACAACCTTAGGAAGCCATGTGTATCTGTTCTTTCAGGTGCTTCAGCCATCACCATCTTGCTTGAAAGGTTCATTTGAGGGCAATCTCAAAACTCTAGAGGCAGGATTCATGAATCGTACAATTGCATCTCTCCTATTTAAGGCCAAATATAAAATTATTTAGAGCTACAGTCTAGAGCTGCCAGTGAATATGGGCTACAGGCCTTACTAGCTTCTTATAGCCTGTTCCTGTCTCAATTTGAGCTCTCCCATAAGCTAGAGTTTAAATGCAAGTAGTTCATTTAGGAGAAGAAACCACCAGTAAGAGAGTGTATAATTAAGCCCTTGGAAGAAAGGCCAAAAGGAATGTTGTCAAGCTAGTTGCCTTTACAGGTACTAGAGATTAAATCTGCAGGGAAAATGCTGAGGCCTGGGGTAGAGCACATGCCTCTGTATTAGTCTGTTCTTGCATTGCTGTAAAGGAATACTTGAGACTGGGTAATTTATAAAGATTTAATTGGCTCATGGTTTTGCAGGCAGTACAGGAAGCATAGCAGCTTCTGTTTCTGGGGAGGCCTCAGGAAGCTTCCAATCATGGCAGAAGGCAAAGGGAGAGTGAGGCATCTTACATGACAGGAGCAGGAGAGAGCGTGAAAAGGAAGGTACCACACACTTTGGAACAACGAGATCTTGTGAGAACCCACTATCACAAGAACAGCACCAAAGGGATGATGCTAAACCATTCATGAGAAAGCACCCCTATGATCCAGTCATCTCCCACCAGGCCCCACCTCCAACAGTGGGGATTACAATTTGACATGAGATTTGGGTGGGCACACAGATCCAAACCATATCTGCCTCCAAGTAATTCCACCTGAGTTCCCATAATTCCCATGTGTCATGAGAGGGACCTGGTGGTAGGTAATTGAATCACGGGGGCAGTTACACCGATGCTGCTGTCCTCATGATAGCGTGTGAGTTCTCACAAGATCTGGTGGTTTTATAAGGGGCTTTTCCTTCTTTTGCTCAGCGCCACTTGCTGCAATCATGTGAAGAAGGATGTGTTTGCTTCCCCTTCTGCCATAATTGTAAGTTTCCTGAGGCCTCCCAAGGCATGTGGAACTGTGAGTCAATTAAACCTCTTTCCTTTAGAAACTACCCAGTCTTGGGTATGTCTTTATTAGCAGCATGAGAACGGACTAATACAGAGGGGTAAGGGAGCTGGGGGTACCAACCCTGGGTCATCGAAGAAGTTCATTTGGTAACTACTCAAAAGGAATCAATTTCCTGGCAATTTTGGTGAGTCACACAGGCAGGAAAGTGGGCTCTGGTGACAAGAGAAAGCCCATAGGCTAGGTAGCTGCTGGCATTTGGCAGTGGGCCAATTTCGCCAAAGTCTAAGGATGAGGGAACATCGGTGGCCTGTCAAGAGCATCTGCTACAGATAGCCCACTGCTGGCATTCCTTCTGCTACGTAACAAGTCGCTAATTTCGCCAATGAAAATTCATTCTGATATTTACTATATATGAATTAGGAAAGCCTCAGGTGTTGATTGGAACACCATTGAAGGCATGCTTGCAGAAACCACCTCTGTAAGTTAGCCTTTCTGGTCTAATGTCAGCCGAGCACTCCCGGAGTGGGAAGTCTCTAATAGGCGACTGATGGCCCCTAAAGCTGAAGCTTAAGCTATCACATACATAATATCACATGGTCTATGCTGAAATCATTTAAAGTGAATTACAGACATCATCTTACTTGCCATCCCAGAGCCCTTTTGTCATAGGACTTGATCCTACTCAGTCACTGTGCGAAGAAATAAGGCTCAGGTTCCCCCAACATACCAGCAGCACCTGTAGGAACCTGGTCCCTTTCCTTGAAGAGTCTCAAGCAGTCTTTACCTCTCTTCCATTTCTCTTTCTCTTAAAATCCTTGAACTCCAAGTATTCTCCATTTCCTTACGTTCAAACTTGCCACCCCGCCTCCCTACCCCGCAGGCAACCCCCTCTTCACATAGATGCATCCTTTGAATAATTCCTTTCAGTGGCTTTAGGTTTCTGTAAAGCCACAGGCTGGAATTGCATTTCCTATCCTGTATCTTAATGACAGGGGATTGTAGTTTTCCACAGTTCCACACAAAGCCCCTGAGGCAAAGGAGCGCCCGGTTTGTCTTCCTGTAAGAGGATGAGGAGAAGGAAAAATACCTACAGCAGCAAGATCGAACTGAAAATTAATATCTTAATAAATTATTCTGTCACATTTGTGTAAAACTTCCATTCTGTGCTTTCATTTAAAAAAACGAGGTAATTTTAAAACACATAACATAGATTGATGCGACCTCAGCTTATTTACCATCTATTGGATATCTCCTATGTTTTCGGGTCTATGGCAAGATCAGTGTATATATTATGTCATCAAATTCTCGTGTATCTTACGTGAAACATGATTATCCCCTTTTTACAGATAAGGAAGCTGATTTTCATAGGGATTCTTTAAAAACTCATTTTTTATTATTACAAAAGAAGTTCGCTGACAAGAAAATTAAAAAGTCCTCCCCCAAAATAGAAATCACTTTTATCCTCTATCCATACGTGACAATTTGTACTATTTTGATTATATCATGCCCATATTTTTTTCAATGTCTATTTGCACATATATTTTGAAAAACAAAATTGGGTTCTTTCAGTAGCAATCTTTTTTATTTATCCTCTGAGAATGCTGAAGGACGATTTTCTGACATGGATTTTCTTGAGCTGGAAACTAAATCTTCACCAGGGCAATCCAAAAGCATGCAGGCTTCAAATCATTCATGGTGTGAAGAGATGTATGCTGAAAAGGGGAGTGGGAGCAGCTTAATCGTGCAATTTTTGTGGGTTCTTTGTAAAACTCTTGGTCTGCAGCTTACAAGAAACCTTTGCCTGGTTTGCTAAATAGCCCTGCTTACTTGGCCCAGGATCTTCCATCTGATTGAGCACCCCCGATTTGGATTGCATTACTTTAAAATTTGAGGCCATTCTCATTGGTCATCTGGGACCATAACAAAAATCCACGCATTTTATTCTTCCACTTTTCTACTTTGTCAAATACAGACTAGTTCAAGAACTCTAATTAAGTAGAAACACAACATTTTTAGAGTGGCTCTCAAAGGCTAAAAGGAAAGAAAAGAGAAACCCTTTGGAGTCTTCTCACCAAGCTCCCCCACAAGCCCGTAATTGTCTCAGGTTTGAGTCCCAGCTGAGTGAGCAATTCCCTGACTGGGGCAAAGACAGGGCTTGGCGTCTTCCCAGCCCTTTTTATTGTGATGGCAGGCTGAGACCAGCCACTGTTGGAGAGAGAGGAATGGGGAGGACTACGAAAGCCATGCAATGGGGAGTGGGTGGTCTCCCCACTGGCAATCAGGCTCTCTGTTGGCTGCAGTTCTTTTCAGGGACATTCACAGCCATCCTCCCCTGCTTGTTCCCTTGCTATGGACCACAACCCAGGATGTGAATCCTGTTAGGGTAGGGACTTTCTCTGACCTATTTTTATTAGGTTGGTGCAAAAGAAATTGCACCAACCTAATAAGTCCCCAGCTCCTAGCAGTGTTCAAAGTATGTTTGTTGAATGAATGAATGAGTAAATGAATGAATGAATGATGATCTGATTTCCATAACACTAAGGCATTTCCCAGAGGCAACAAGTCCCTTTAACTTAAGTGAGCCAAATGCACACTGGCTTTATTTCACAATATCTACGCCTATGGAAACAGGAGTCCCAATGCTAGATTTAAACAAATAGCTTTCCACAAAGCCAGACTTAACTAACCAGGGCCAGAAACCCCTGTGATGCTTGACTTCTCCTTTTTATTCCCCAGTGTCCAATTTGCCACTGCAGCCTTAGAAGAGGGATTCATATCCGTTCTCTGCTTACTTATCAACCTCACTTAGCAACTTTAGCCAAGACCCTCATCCAGGCTCTCCCATCACAGTGAGATCTAACCAATTTTGGAGCAAAATGCTTCCATCAAATTAAATTTTATACAAAAGTCTAAGGTGTAAAACTGATGAAAATTGTTGCTGTGGATAAAGGTAAAGGTGCCCTAGTACACCCTCCCACCCTAAACCTACTGTCATGTGGAATCCTGGACTCTAAGGATGCACCTTGAAACCAATAAACCCAGTCTTCTACATACCTGGTTTCCCTACCTCAGCTTGCTAAAATGAGCATGTAATCACTCCAGGTTCCTGCTTAAAATCTTGTAGTGCTTTCTGTTATATATTGTAAATCCCTAGCTGGCATGCAAAGTCCTTCTTAACCTGGCCCCTGCCTGCATTTTCAGACCTATCTCTTGTGAAGTTACCCAGTGCTCCGTGTTTTCCAATTTATTTAAACTTCTCAGTTTTCTCTGAACACCCCAAGACTTTTCACAACCACCTACCTTTGCGTATGACATTTCCTCACCTGAGGAGTTCTTCACTTCCATTTTTATGGTTCAAATTTGACAGATTCTTCAGGGTCTGCTCCAAGGGCTGTTTCCCCCACTTATCCTTTCCTGGGGACTATTTATGTTTCTTTTCTTTCCTATCAGATTATGGTTTTCTTGGCAGCAGGAACTGTGTGTCATTCAACTTTGTACTCAAAGTGCCTAGCACAGTGCTTGGTACAAGAGCAAATGATCAATAAATGTTGGTTGAATAAATTAATGGATTAACAAATGCAAGAACAAATTACTGTGGTCTGAAGCCATCAAAAGTGGATTCCCAGAGAAGGTGAGACTCAAGCTGGATTCTGAAACACAGGAAGGTTTGGTATAAATGGAAAATAGTTGCAGGATTTTAATCCACTGCTGACTTTGGCTGGAGGAAGCCAGGATTATTACTCTGACTGGCCTTCGTCAAGGAAACCTTAACAGGAACTGAGATAGGATAAATGCCCCAAGGCATTTATTTACCTAGGTGAATCACCTAGGTAAAAGGCATTTCCAGAGTGAACCTCATCCCCTCTAAGTCATAGTCACTGTGCTAGTTATCATCTCTCTCTTTCCCACCAATCCAACACCCACTCTTCCATTTTATACTCTTCTCACCCCTGGGGACAGCATCTCCTAGCTCCCTTGGTAGCTGATTGCTGATTAGATTCTGATCATGGGAAGCATTGGCAGGAGATCTGAAGAGTCTCTCCCTGATTCCACGTTTTTGGCAGGGACTATGCCATTCAATGACAGCTCTGTGGTGGGCAGAATAGTGCCCCCTCCCAATTGTTTAGGTGCTAATCCATGGAATCTGTGAATATGTTATCTTACATGGCAAAAGAGACTTTGCAGATATCATTAAGTTAAGGATCTTAAAATGGGAGATTATTCTGAATTATCTGGGTGGGCCCACCCAATGTAATCTTAAGCCTGCTTATAAGAGGGAATCAGGGCGGAGAATGGTGGTTCGCGCCTGTAATCCCAGCATTTTGAGAGGCCGAGGTGGGCAAATCACTTGAGATCAAGAGTTTGAAACCAGCCTGGTCAACATGGTGAAATCCCATCTCTACTAAAAACACAAAAATTAGCTGGATGTTGTGGCAGGCGCCTGTAATCTCAGCTACTCAGGAGGCTGAGGCAGGAGAATCTCTTTTTTTTTTTTTGAGACAGAGTCTTGCTCTGTTGCCTAGGATAGAGTGAGTGCAGTGGCGCCATTTCAGCTCACTGCAAGCTCCGCCTCCCGGGTTCATGCCATTCTCCTGCCTCAGCCTCCCGATTTGCTGAGACTACAGGCACCTGCCACCATACTCGGCTAATTTTTTGTATTTTTAGTAGAGATGGGTTTTCACCGTGTTAGCCAGGATGGTCTCGATCTCCTGATCTCGTGATCTGCCCGCCTCGGCCTCCCAAAGTGCTGGGATTACAGGCGTGGGCCACCACACTCAGCCAGGAGAATCTCTTGAACCCAGGAGGTGGAGGTTACAGTGAGCCAAGATAGTGCTACTGCACTCCAGCCTGGGCAAGAGAGGGAGAGTCTGTCTCAAAAAAGATAAAAAAAAAAATAGGGAATCAGGAGGACCAGAGTCAGTAGTAAGTGTGAGGATGGAAGCAGAGGTTGAAGTGATGCAAGAAAGAGGCCATGAACTGGGGAATGCAGGCAACCTCTAGAAGCGGAAAAGGCAAGGGAAATGGATTCTCCTCTGGAACCACCAGAGGGAATATGACCCTGCTGTCACCTTGATTCTAGCCTTGATTCTAACCAGAGGGCATGTGACCCTGTTGTCACCTTGATTCTAGCCTTGCAAGACTCATTTTGAACTCCAGAACTGTAAGATATAGATTTTGTGTTGTTTTAAGCCACTAATTTATGGCAGTTCATTACAGCAGCAATAGAAAAGAAATACAAATTCCTACTGGGTCATCCTTTTTCTGTGGCCCTTCCTTCGTGCCTCCAGCTCCTACTGAGTTCAAATCACTCTGATTCTTCCCTTGTTCATGTCTCCTGCTTCCCAAGGTTGCTCGTCTCTGGGTGCCTCAACATTCCATTGGTTCCTATAACCCTTCCCATAGCTCTGTGAGTTTGTCTTTGGTTAAAGTCTCCAGAACCATTTGATCTGGATTCTGTTTCTTGCTAGCGTTGTATCTGGCTAGCCACCTCTGAGAAACATGGCAAAATGGTTTCTCTGGGACCAATCGGAGCTCTCTCTGAGCTGAAGAGACATGCACTGCTGTCAGAGCACCTTTTCAGTGGAGTCTGACTTTCCCAGAGGCAAGATGCCTGCCAGTGTCCACAAAAAAGTCTATCAGAATTTGAAGGCATTAAGATAGCCCCTCTAGCAGTGAAACTTGGAAGTAAATCCCACTGTTTTTCCAGAGAAGAGATTTTGAACCTTGGTGGTCCCTGAATGAGAGCTTAGGAATGAGAGTTCCATGAAACACCCGAAATTTTGAATTTTGTGTGCAATTTTGTGCATGTGTACATTTTCAAGGGAGCCCTACTCAGCTGCCTGGATTTCCTTCACTGCTGCAGAGGTAGCTGACCAGGTGTAGCTGACGCTTTCTGTACCCTGTGTCTTGTCCCCTTGGCCTATCTCTGATTTCAGTGAAGCTATTAGAGACCAGTTCCTGCAGAGGGAGAATGCAATCTCTCTCCCATTCTATGTGTCTTTCCACTTTTCTACCTCAGAATTTTCTCTGAAGCTGTAAACCTGTGTAGCCTTTATGTAGGAATAGCCCAGAAGTGCAGGAGATAACCTGCACTCACTCCTGGGAGGAACTCTTACACCATGAAGGCAGAAGTCAGAGGATAAATGCCCCGATCACTAAACTCTCCAGTGGGGGCATTCCATGGAGCATTCTGTTGGCTTCACGAAAGTGCCTGCAAAATCAGACTCCTGGCTGAATAGCACCTTGATAATGTACCATTTTATTGGCTTTATCTCCTTCCCTGTCTCACACTCTCTGCTCCTTCCCTCCGGCTTCCTAAGTTCACCTCTAAAATAAACTACCTCTACTTAGGTCCTTGTCTTGGGCTCTGCCTTCTGGAAAAACAGACCAAGACACCAGCACAGTTTTGCAGATACCCAAATTCAGGCATCAGATGTTGAGCACCACATTACCCACACAGTGATACTCAGGCTCTCAGACCCACTGTTGCTTAATAAAAGGTTCCTTGTTTCTTCTTAGATTCCACAAAGTCCACAGCTGACAGTTATTCTTTTTGGAAAAGTAAGCCATATTTCTTTCTTCATATTCTGGGACCCATAATGGCCAGCCTCTTCTCTCATTTGTGATATTTGTCTCTCAATACCCCTTCCCTACACCCAAGCCCACACTGGCAAGCAGAAGCTGGATGAATGGAAAAATCCACCTTCGTTCTAGAGGAAAGGAATTCCACTGGGGCCTTATTAGGCTTTCACTGCCTGCTAATCATGCTTTCATTCAAACATTCCAGCATCTGCTGTTATTATTACTGGAATACCTCAACCAGATCGAGCAAATTTCATGGGTGGGAATAATGGGACAGGGAGAAGATAGCAAGGGCTGAATCAATTTTGTAATTTGGTGGAGGGAAGTCAAGATCACCACCATGTTAGTCATCTATTGTTGCATAACAAATTCCCACAAACACAAAGGCTTTAAACTATTTATTAGTTCATGGTTTCTATGGGTCAGGAGTCTGGTACACCTTGTCGGGTCCTCTGCTCAGGGTCTCACAAGACTGCAATGGAAGCATTTGCTGGGGCTGAGAGTCTCATCTGAGGCTCAAGATCTTCTTCCAAGGTTATTGGTCAAATTCGGTTTCTTGCAGTTGAAGGGCTCATGAGGGCTTGCTTCTTCAAGGCCAGCCAGTAGAAATATCTCTCTGACTTCTTCTGTCTTTGAAGTCTAGATTCTCTTTAAAGGACTCACCTGATTAAGACACTCAAGGGGAGGGGATTATACAAAGAAGTGGGTCATTGGGGTCATCTTGGAATTCCACTTCACAACCACCTCGACTGGCCTCCTTTAAGAAATACAAGATGGGGTTGGGGTGGAGACTGCAGAGAGAGGAAGATGCTGACCTTAGTTTGTTTTCTCTACTCATTATTCTCTATGAGTAATGACTTCTGTAGTGAGAAAACATTTTTTCATTTTGAAAATTGGCCACAAAATGAGAGAGGAAAGCCCCCAAAATTGTGAGAACACAATAACTTATTTGGTGAGATTAGGCAGAAAAAAAGCCCATAACCCTCTTTACTTTTGCTGTCACCAGGTCCTCAAGTCAGAAACTGGGGGTCATCTTTGACACCTGTATCTTCTGCCATGTATATCGTTAAAATCCATCCATTTTACCTCTAAATGTCTCATGAATCCATGACTGCTCCTGAGACCTCCTGACTGTCCCCAGCTTCCATTCTTGTCCTCTATACCCCATTTTGTCCACAACAGCCTAAGCTGGGTGATCACACTCTTGACCTAGGGCAGGGTGGTGTCCTGTAACCATCCTCCCAGCCTGCTCAGTACAGCTGCCTTAGGACAGCCCAGTGGGTCACCCCATCAATGTACTGGTTTGCTAGGGCTACCATAACAAAGTACTATAAACTGAGTGGCCAAAAACAACAGAAATGTATTGACTCAGAGTTCTGGAGGCTAGAAGTCTGAGATCAAGGTGTTAGCAGAGTCAGGTTCCCTCTGAAGTCTCCAGGGGAGGATGCTTCCTTACCTCTTCTGGCTTCTGATGACCCCAGACATTCCTTGGCTTGAGACAGCATAATTCCAATCTCTGTCTCCGTATTCACATGGCCATCTTTCCTCTGAGTCTATGTCTCTATCTGAGAGTACAAAGATACATAGCACTCTCCCTATGTGTCTTTGTCACAATTTCCTTTTTTGTAAGGACACCAGACAGATTGCATTAAGGCCCACCATAGTGATTACTTTAACTTGATCATTTGCAAAGACCGTATTTCTAAATAAGATCACATTTACAGGCACTGGGAGTTTGGACTTCAGCCTATCTTTTTGTGGGGAAGTGCAAGGAACACAATTCAATTCATAGCAACCATTCTAATAGAAATCTAGGTATCCCACTGATCTATGATTGTCCTCATAGAACAACTGGATAGTGAAAGAACACAGACTAGGGGAGCAGGCTAGCATGGCTCCCTCTGGGTAGACACGTGGCTGGCTGCAGATAGAGCCAAGGCCCCTATCTTGTGAATACTGTAAAGTAGATTGGCTAGACCAACAGTGTGGGTGATATGACATTCCTAGTCACAGGAAGATGGAATGTGTGGCCAGCAAGAGCAATAAATATGCCTCTGGCAGTGCACTTTCTCTGGCTGTGACCCAGACATTGCAAGCCACCCCTCTCTATGCTTCAGATCTCAATTGGAGCTCTCTTTTCCTAGCAAAGCCACATCTGACTCCCAAGGCTGATGCCGGTCCCCTGTCACCTGCTCTCTCAGCTCCCATTCTCCTTCACAAAGCCTCACTGATGTGACTATTCCATTCATGTATGCTTTGTTTCCTAGACTGTAAGCTCCATGACTTCAGAGTCTGTGATGATTATGATGAAGTTTTTTTTTTTCCCCTACCCACCACCTAGCATGTGCCTGGCAATGAGAAACTGTTCAATAAATATTTGTTGAATAAATGAAAGAATGAATGCAAATCATTTTGCTTCCTGGACATCTTGATAAATGGCAGAGATGAGAACAGTTGGAGAGCTATAGAGCCCTGATATTTGTGATGGATGCATCTTTAATGAATCCCCAACTTCCTGAAAAGAGAAATGTTAATATGGGCTTTCTCGAATATTACATTCCAATGGAAGCCAACTGACTGTCTCTCACTAGTAGGTGTAATTTAAATATGTGCTTCATCAAAAGGGAAATACAGTGTTAGGAACCTTCAGAGCTGTTTATGAAAAACGGGAGTTCCTTTTGTTAGACCTGAGATGGCCAGGATCCACTGTGGTCGTTCAGTACAGAGGAGCAGACTCCCAGGTCCTCCCCTTCCTCTGTAATCAGACCTACATATTAACAAGAACCCCAGGTGATCCATAAGCACAGCAACATTTGGGAAGGGTTGGCATAGAGTAGAGGTGGCCTCCCCATGTGGTTTAAATCACTAAGGGCATGGCAATTGGGTTCACAGAGAGAGACAGAGAGAGACAAAGCAGAGAGACAGAGAGATCAAGATCAAGACAATAGCTGCAAAACTTTTAACCTAGCCTTAGATGTCATGCAGTTTTACTCCCACTACATTCTCTTGGTTGTGGGCCCCTAAGGTCAGCCCAGATTTAAAAGGAGGGGAATTAGATGGCACCTCTCAATGGGAAAAGTACCACAGAATGTGTGTTCACCTTTTAATCTGACACATGCCACTTCTTTTCATGAACCAGAAATTGGTGTCTGCTGAGGTATAAACAGGTATATGGAGCTGGAGCCTGGGATTAGGAGGAAAAGGTGAAGGGAATTCCTCTTTCTCACTGTTGGTGGGATCTTAAGCACTTCTTTCGGTCGGTCTGAGCCTGTGTCCTCATCTTTGAAATAGAATAATATCCCTGTTATGGGCGTTGGGAGTATTTTACATTGAAAAGACCCTGGAAAATCACAAGTAGTGTATAAATGTGTATTAATAGCAATAATTATGACAATAATTGGGTTAGGCTGTTATATGTTTACCTACTACTAGGGGGTTTCTGAAGATGCTGTCTTAACCCTTAAGTGAAGACTGGATTGCATGCTGGGAGTTTCAGGAGGCAAGGAGATGGAGGAGGAAATGTTTCTGGGCATAGAGAATTTTCCATGGCCTCTGCCTTGGCCAACACCTGGATTCGTGGCTGCCTTTGACATGTTCTGCAATCTGAATTTCCTGAGAGCAAGAATAGCTTCACAGTCACAGCCATAAAAAGCAGAGTGTCTCTGGCTCTACTCCCACTCGCTCTGCAGGGACTAGGAGCCCCTCTGATTCCTCCCAAATGGTTCTGAGCCTTCCTGCTGTGTTCAGCAGGCTCCTGCTCTTGGTGGCCTGTGGCGTCACCAGCCTCCCTCTCCCTCCCTGCAGCTGCTATAGCAGTCTTTCATCCCTGCCTAAGCCCAAATGGGCCTTTCACCTCCAATGTCTGCCAAAGGCACTATGGTTGCCACCTGGCCCTGTCAGAGATACCCTGGCTGCCACAGACAACTAATGTCTGATTGGGGTGCCGAAACCCCACACTGAACAGCTGGTGTCAGGCAGAGGAACCTCCTCCAGTGGGCTACCAAACGACTGCTATCAACACTCCCAGGCTCTCCTTATGCATTAAGTGCCCAACGGAAGTAGAGAATTTCCACCCCCACCAGCTGTGGGATTTTGGTCAGCAAGGTAACTTTTCTAAGCCACCATTTTCTCATCCACAAAGTAAAGATATCGATAGCAGCTATATCATAGAATTATTTTTGTGAAGTTTAAATGGACTAATCCACATTGAGCACTTGGTATAGTGCCTAGAACATAATAAATGCTCAATAGATGCAAGTTATTATTGTTTCCTACTACCCTTCCTACTTAGGGTGAGTTATTTCCCAGAAGCCTCTGATATGAAATGCTAATAGATTACTGGCTGTCTCCCGCCCCAATCCTTACAAACATGATTGAACAAGTTTGATTTCTACCATGACCATAGTATTAGGTTCAACCTGGGACAATTACTGCAATCAGAGTCACTGTTTAACAGAATTTCTATCTATTTTGCATAGCATGGGTGTTAATACTAATCATTATAAGAGCAAACACTTATTGAATGCTTGCTATATGCCAGGTACTGGACGTACCCAAGTTTTTAGCTTATTTAATCCTCATGACAACTCTATGAGGTAGATGCTATTATTATCCCTATGTGACAGATGATGTATTAGTCTGCTCAGGCTGCCATAACAAAATATCATAGACTGGATGGCTTAAACAATGAAAATTCATTTTTTTCTCACAGTTTTAGAAACTGGAAGTCTGAGATCAGGGTGCCAGCATGGTCAGGTTCTGGTGATGGCTTTCTTGCTTATAAAAAGCTGCCTTCTTGCTGTGTACTCACATGGTAGAGAGAGAGAAGCAAGATCTCTAGTATCTGCTCTTATTAGGGCAGTAATCTAATCATAAGGGCCCCACTCTCATGATCTCATCTAAACTTAATGACCATCCAAAGGCCCTATCTCCAAATTTCATTATATTGGAGGCTAGAACTTCAACATATGAATTTGCGGGGGAACGAATTCACTCCATAGAAACTGGGAAAATAGAAGCACAGAGAAATTAAATAAACTTCCCAAGGGTACACAGCTACTAAGCAGACGAACCAGGACTCAAGCTCAACTCTCTGGCTCTAAAGCCCCAAGTCTCTTTCTATACATAAGACTTTGATCCCCTCATTAATGGGTAGATAAAGTTTGCATGCTAAAAAGCATCAAGTACTTTTTTCTGTGTAACAACCACTCCAGTGCTGAGTGGCTTAAAACAATGATTCATTATTTCTCCCAGTTCTGTGGGGTGGCTTCAGGTTCTTCTGTTGGTCTTGCCTTGACTCCCTCATGTGGCTGAATTCACTTGGAGGGTTGTCTTGGGGTTGGATTCAGGGAGGATAGCTGGGGCAGTCAATCATCTGTTTACATGCAGTCCTTCATCCTATATGAATGGTGGTCTCAGAGCGTGGTGGTTTCAGGGTATCAAGAGAGTGGGGCTGGATGCTGCAAATTTTTTTGAGGTCTAGCCTCAGATGTCGTACAACATGACTTCCACTACATTCTATCGGCCAAATCAAATCACAAGGTCAGCTCAGTTTCAAGGGAGGAGAAGAATAGGCTCCACCTCTTGAAAGGTGTAAAATCACCTTTCACTGTAAAATCACAGTGCAAGGAAGTGTTCATAGTGTGATAGGAGAAATTTGTAGTTGTTAAACTATATACCACAGATACATCAAACCTGGACACTAGATAGTACCCAACACATCCCTGTTATGGAGAACTCTTGCTTGTACATGACAGAATTTCAACTCAAACTGGGTTATCAAGAAAAATGAGGAGCCAGGCATGGTGGCTTATGCCTGTAATCCCAACAATTTGAGAGGCCAAGGGAAGAAGACCACTTGAGGCCAGGAGTTTGAGACCAGCCTGGGCAACATAATGAGACCTCGACTTTACAAATAATAATAATAGTCCAATGTGGTGGTGCACACTGGTAGTCCCAGCTACTTGGGAGGCTGAGGCAGAAAAATGGCTTGAGCCCAGAAGTTTGAGGATGCAGTGAGCTATTATTATACCACTGCATTCCAGCCTGGCCAAGAGAGCAAGGCTGTCTCAAAAAACTTAAATAAATAAAAAATTAAAATAATTAGAATAATTTTAGAAATAAAAAGGAGGGAATATTTTACTGGGTCACTTTGCTTTTAAACACAAGGGTTAGTCTGGCTTTAGTCATCAGCACTTGGTCTTTTGTTCTTTCCTTCTCTCAGGTGAGACCACCTCCTTATAGAGGTAAATTGGAGACTAGCAGCTTCATTCTTACAATCCCACTACAGGAAACTTTTTTTCCAAAGTTTTCCAGCAGATATCCCAAATCTCATTGGTCTGGTTCTGAACATGTATCCCTCTCTGAACCAATCACTGAGGCCAGGCAGTTAGAATATGTTGATTGGCCATTGTTAGGTCACTATAGGAGAAGTGTGAGCCCATGAATTTATTGGTAAATGTTTAACAACCAGCTCTGGCATGGGGGAAAGGAGAGGCCCATTTGTAGTGATTGCCAAGTTTGGTGGTGTAAATACTCCCACCATGGCTGATTTTAAGCTACCAGCATGATGCCATTGAACATGGAGTTGGGAAGAAAAGTCACAATTAGAAGTGGACTCCAGCACACCATTTCAGCAGCCCATCCAAGCCAGAGGACCAAGAGTAGGGGCAGGGAGCACCAGAGGGAAATCAGGAAATGGAAACAATAGATAAAATAACACATTTGCAATCTGATTCCTCTATTTTTCTTTCCCCACAAATGGCCAACTTTTAAGAGACTGGTACTTTGCCTGTTATTTTGCTTTTTAAAATAATAATCAGAATTAAAAGGAGGTTTGGAGACAGTAGATGTTCATCATGAAAAAATCTTGAAATAAAGCATTTTCTCAGCATCTTTTCATGCTAAATCAGTTCTTCCTCAACATGAAAAGTTACCAGCCTGTCTGACCTTGTTCCCTTCCCCAAACTGAGTGTAGATTGATAGCTGGCTTTAACAATCACATTTCAAGTAATAGCTAACCTTTTTGAGAGCTTGCTCCGTGCCAAATTCTCTGCCTGAATTATCTCATTTAGTCCTCAAATCAATCTTAATAGGTAGTTGCAATCAGTGCCCCTATTTTACCAATGTGGAAACTGAGTCACAGAGGGGCAAGGTAACTTGTTTAAGGTCACACAGCTGGTCGGTGGTAATTCCAGGAATGATCTTAAGGCTATCAGTCCTTCCAGTCTATAGTCTTAACTTCTGCCTTCTACTGCCTTCTCTCGTCTGGAGTGGGGTGTCTCCCAATCCCAAAGAGCTCTTTGGCAAATATTTTGCAAAACTGAGGAGTCCTTCACAATGTGTCTGTGATATCAAGTCCCATGTTTGAATATAGGTTTTCATTAAAGAGAGAAAGACAAGCCTTTTGAAAGAGCAGCTCCTCCCGGGAGGACAAATCTCATTCAGGACACGTGTACAGGTCGTGGCTCAGGCTCCATCTGCTCACAGCAGGGATCTCTGGCTTGTGGCCGGTAAAAGTGTGAGGTATTCTAGCCTCCGCATGGGGTGGGGGCTAAAACACAACCTTAGCTCCTCTGGGTCAGTCCCCCCAGGAGTTAGTTGCTAGTAACACACAATTCCAGGTAAGACTCAGGGCTCCCTTAGAACCTCCTGGACTATTTATTTGGCTACCACTCATGGAACAATCTGAGGAGTGTGGAAATGAAAGGGCCATGGAGGTGGGATGGGCAGGGCCGATCTGATGACTAATGTGTGTCCTCGAAGACCTTGGCAGGGTTGGGTGTCTCCCTCAGGCTGAAAATGATGATTTGTGGGTCTGAGAGTTTGGATTTTATGACCTGAACCTTTAGCCTTTCTGGGGCCTGGGAGAGAGGCGAAGAAAGAGGAGAAGTTGCCAGAGGCAGTTAACGTTTGGCCTTGGTTTGATTTGTTCCAGTTGTTTTGCAGCTGCACCTCAGTCTGTTGTCATCGATCGTGGAGGGTCCCTGGACACCCCACTCCCAAGCTGGAGTCAGGGCTATGGGCAGGAGAGAGCCAGAAATAAAACAAGGATGAGGACCCTGTCTTCAGAAGACAGGAAGGAGGGCATAAAGAAAACTACAGAGATGCAGAGAACAGAGACCTGTACATACTCATGACATCTGCTCAGGGGAGCCCTGCTACATAGAGCCTTTGGAGTTCAGTGGAGGGAGAGAGGGAAGGCTTATTGGAGGAAGGGGTCTTCCTATGACTACTCAAAGGGCAGACATAGGCAGTTTGAGAAGAAGGGAAAAGGCACTGGAGCTGGAGGAATAGCTTGTGGGGAGGAGACGTGAAAGGTTCTGGGCCTGAAGAAGAGGAATTAGGAGCAGAGGACAGAATTGAAGACAGGGAGATGGCGAGGAGATGGGTCAGAAGCCACTGAAGCTGAAGATAAGACGGCTCCAAACCTGGGGAAGATCAGGACGGAGATACATACAAATATAAATGAAAACAGAATCCCTGTTTTCCCAGAACTTTCAAATGAGTCTCTGAAGGTTTTTTCGTTTGTTTGTTTGGGTTTTCTTTTTTTCTTTTCTTTCTTTTCTTTTTAATTTAAAAAAAAATTTTTTAGTAGAATCTATGTTATTGGGTAATTTAGGAAATTAAAGAAATTAAACAAACAAAACAAAAACAAAAAACCCTTGGAGGGAGGCACCATCCAGGCCTCTGCTGGATAGTAAGGGTCTAAGTTGCACACCTACAGGCTTTTCCTCCATCCAGACAATGTTTCTCTTCTTTCGTAACAACAAGCCTACAGCTAGGGGAAAGGGGTGATTTAAAAAAAAACACTCAGAGAGATAAATCTTGTAATACAAACTGCTGAACAGCTGGCCCTTTAAAGCATAGAACAGCCATTTAGCCATTAATCCATCCCTTTAAAATGCAGAATCATCCCACCCCACCACACACACACACACACACACACACACGCACACACACACACACACGTACATGCATACACACAAATGCTGGCACAAAGAGTAGTTCAATTTCATCTGGTTCAGTTACAGCCACTGCTCCTGTACTTCTTATATTCACAGATACAGCCCTGGCTCCAGGTTTAAAGAGTTAACACCAGCAATGGGAAGCAGGGGAGGGAAAGGAAAGAGAAGTAACAAATTCTAGCTGATTTTTCACCAAATTCCTCCCCAGGTGCTGCCTCTGAGCCTGGATCCTGAGGCAGCAGAACCTGGTGCAGCAGTACCTGGTGCTCTTTCCAGATCCTCCTGCCTTCCCCAGACTTCTCGCTCTCCTGGGGACAGTCTGCAAAAGCAGCTGCTCCACAAGGTCCCGCAACCCACTTTAAAGGGCAGACACTCACTAGATCAGCCTCCCAGGCCCAACTCTGCTGTTTCTTCTCCATTTTATTCACAATGGTCACCTTGGGTGATCTACATCACATGTCATCCTGCATCCTGATTGTACCTGGTTACTGTAGGATTTTGATGAGGCCATTCTGTCTGTCCCTCCCTTCTTGCCATCTGAGTAGCCTCGTCGTATTGCAGTTTGTCCTGAGAGGCAGAGAAATAAAATTAAGCCCCATCACACACACACACACATACACAAACTGTGACTGACAGATTTGAAAGAGTAGGGTGTGTGTGTGTGTGTGTGTGTGTGTATGTGTGTGTGAAAGAGAGAGAGTGAAAGAGAAAGACAGGGAAGAGAAGGGAAGGAAGGAAGGAAGAAAGGAAGAAAGCGGGAATCAAATGAGTAACTGGGGTGGGATGAATTGGTTAGCTGTCGGGTATAAGAAAATTAAGGCCATTAGCTATTTTCGATTTTTTTTTTCTGTCACGTCAACAAGATTAGCAAGCCAAATGCTCAAGGAGCACGTCTGGGGGAGCTTTGAGTGTTCCACGAAACCTGCAACCTCTGCCTAGGGAGATTGCCTGGAATTCTTTCCTGCCTGCCCTTTCAGTGGGTAATAATAACGGGAGAATTAGTGAGCAGACAGATGCTGCGCGCACTGGTGCACAGCACTCAGCATTGTATAATAATGAATATATTTTCAATGGCTGATTCAATGGCTGTTTCTTAAAATAATAAAGTTAATTTTGCTGGGCCCTCCTTTATTTTTTTAAACCTGAGCATCACAAAAGATGGAAGCTGAAATCATCTCTGATTCTTTTACTAACAATGGTTTCAGTATAACACTCGGAAAAACAAACAAAAAAATTGTGTTCTGCAGGGAGCCAGAAATACGCAAAACCTGGTATGTTCTCCCAGCATCTGATTGTCCAGTGATTATTACTTTGTTTTCATCTTAGTTTGCAGTCAGACAGGATCCTTGAACAGTGGGACATTATTATCATTATTTACTTAAAATTTGAGTAGGGTTTTACAGTTTTTACGGCGTGGTCACCACAAGATGCTATCTCCATAATAGTCGTAGTAGCTATAATGGTACATTGAGTACCTACTATGTGGCAGTCAGTACACTAGGTGTTTTTCATATGTTATTTTAAATCCTCATATAAACACTGCAAGGTCTTAGGTTGAACTACATGGAATTGCTGTTTCTGTAGATCAGAAACTCAAATATAGGCAATTTCATTTGTTCAAGCTAATGTTATTTCTCCATTTTATAATGAAACAGTCTCAGAGATGTTAAGTAACTGACACATGTCACCCAGCAAGTAAGGGCAAAGCTGAAATTTCATCCCAGGCCTGCAGAGACTAAGGGCTCTGCTCTACTCCAACCTCAGTGCCATTTGGTTCAATGGGCATTATTATTATCTCCAATTACATCCAGGGACATCAAGGCTTACAAAAAGAAAGTGACTTGCTCCAGGCTATACACTCAGGAAGAGGCAAGACAAGACTCAAACCCCACATCTTAGGGGAAGCCTATTAATCTTTCCCATTTTGTAATGCAAACCCAAGGATAGGATAAGCTCCAAGCAGAATTGTAGTGACAGATCATCTGGCACCTTTCTGTCTGGCAATCAGCAACCTATGTTGCACCTAGTTCTCATATCCCCGCAACATACCCCATACTCCCATCCCATCCCTCGCCCAGGGGATTATCCTGAGTTCCTCTCCCACATTTTATTCATAACTTGTTCATTCGTGTCATGAGTCCACTCCCTCCCGAACCCCTGGACCTTTGCCACCCTGGAGTGGTGGCATTTTAATGGAGGAAGTTTGGGGCACTGTCTTAGTTTGAGTTCCCCAAGAAGCAGATCTTCTAACAAAGATGATATGAGTGTAAGTAGTTCATTTGAAAGTGGATTCCAGGGCACATTGACAGAGGGATGGAGACAGGGAAAGAAAGAACACCCACATAAGGTGTGTTATCAAGCAAGTGACAACTGTGGGTGACGAAATCTCAGTCCTGCTGGGGACTTCTGGGTGGCAGTATGGAACATGTCCCAGAGGTATCCCACCTAAGGGACGAAGAAACTGAGGTACTCATCTGTCAACCCCATTGGTCGAAGACGGCTTCCCAGGATATAAAGTCTCTGGCACTTCCAGCTCATCTTGTTTGAAGCCTAAACATGCTCCTGTGGCCAGAATAAAAGCCCTCAGGCAGAGCTTAGCAGGTGTTCAATGTAAGTGCCTGAAGGATATGGGAGTGAGTGCCAAGGGAAGGAAGGAAGGATAGCAATAGTATCTGCTGCAGGCAGCCAAACATCATCTGAACTTACAAGAATCAGTCTGTAACTATTAAACTCAAGGACACCTCTAAGCTCAGGGGCAGGCAGTTGGGTTGGGACATCTTGAGGCATGAGCTCCACTACAGTTTACCTGGTACTACTAAGGTGAGCCCTAACCAAAGTAGTGTTTTCAGAATTTCTCTCTGCCTTTCTCCAGAGCCCCTCATTCACAAATGTGAGAATTCTCTGCAATTTATCTTCCTCCTGTTCTGTGAGTCAACTCTAAAAGCCATGATTTTTCAGCCACATGGCACCCCTTGAGGTCACCCTCACCCTAGCAAAATTGGTGATTCCTTGAGGAGGCTGGGAGAAGACACCTTGCAAGTTTCACAACTTGATTGGTGGTGGAATTTTTTTCTCCCTCTTCTCATCTTTAATGTGGCTGTAATTCTGACTTCATTGCAGAGCCATGAAATCAAATTAGGAAATGGGAGGGGATGAGCAACCCCTTCAAGCACAATCAACTTCTGATGGCTTCCCCAAAGCTCTAATGAATCTGCATAGACTTCCAGTAATAGAAGGCTGTTTCTTTGCAGCACTTTGTTTTTCTCCATTTCTAAAGAGAAAACGAGCCATAGTATAGGTATGCAGGTAGTCAATGCAACAAGGTTGGTAGAAAGCCTTGGCTTTTTACAGCTGAGTGGAAAAGCCTTGGAGGAGGGCAAGGAGGCTAATTAAAAGAAAGAGAAAGCATGAGCGGCATCGACAACATCCAACCCTCATGGTGGGTCTGTTTTGTATAAGCCAACATGCTAGATATTGTGTGGGAACAAAGAGATAGAAAATACAACTCCTGACCTTGAATGGCTAGCAAGCTGTTGGCTCAGAGCCTTGCTACTCAAAGTGTGAAAGAGCAGCATCATCGTCACCGGAGAGCTTGTTAGAAATGCACAGTCTCCAACCCCCTATCCAAGACTTACTGAATCAGAATCTGAATTTTAACAAGATCCTCAGGAAATTCCTATGTGCAGTAATGTTTGAGATGCACTGATCCAAAAGATTCCAGGTCTGATCATATCACATACACGCTCAGAACTGCATCCTGATCTCATCCTAACTTCCCATCCTCAGTTTTCATCATTCCCCACCATACCTTGGAATCCTATGCTCTAGTCTTATGATTTCATCATGTCCTTCCATCCATCCTCACACTGTATCCTCCAGCAGCAATGTCCTAACCACCCTCTATGCCTATCAAAAATTCTCATGGTCTTCCTGCCCAGATATCTTCTTTGTGAAGCCTGACCCAATCCCCCAGTAGAAATGTGTTACTACTATTCATTAGCTGCTGACTGACTTGATTATGTTTAGATGATCACATCTAGCATAATGGTTAAAAAGATGAAATTAGACCCTGATCATCCCCACTTTGAACCCTAGTTCCACCAGTTTTAATCTGTGTGTGGTAGATTAGATCACTATTTTCAGTTTTTCACTCTCTTTCTCTACTCAAATTATACCCACAGCCTTCTCTATGTGACTTTGCAGTTTCTCCTACTTGATTGGGTGTAAAATGTTTCCCTGCCCATTGATGTTGGTCTTGGTTATGTGACTTGAATCGGTTAGTAGACTAAGGGTGATAGTGACAATGTGTGAGTTCTGAGCCTAGGCCTTAAAAGGCCTTAAATGGCATTATATGTCCCTTGGTGCTTCTACTGTAAGTATGATCAGGACATGCCCCACGCTAGCTACTGGGTTGAAGGAAGATGAGATATACATGAAACTGATTTGAACTCAACCTGCAACCAAGCCAAGGTGACACACATCTTGAAGCAGAACTGCCCCATTAGAACCACAGACCCATGCTAAATAAAAAACAAGATGACTTATGGTATGTCACTGAGCTTTGTGGTGGTTGGTTGCAAAACATTGTTTGTGGGACTATATAGCTGATACACTATGCCTCTCTGAGCTGCAATTTTCCCATCTGTATCATGGGCATGTAAATATATACCTCATGTTGTTGTTGGGATGATTAAAATGTGTTAATGCATGTTAACTGAGTTCATAGTAGTGCTTGATAAATAGGAGGTAGATTATTTTATATCATTATTATTATTATTGTCTTCCCACTAGACTGAAGACATTTTATGGGTAAAGTCTTTGTCTTAGCTATATATTTATCCTCTCCAATACCCATTGGGCTCCTGGAAGGCACTCATTCAATAAACAGAACCAAACACTAATACAGAAAGTTATTATTTTGCTTCAGCCGTTCTAACATGTAAATCCTTACTTAGCCTATAGTGGTGAGCCCAAACTTATCACAACACAGATGAAAGCTCCAAGATTGAGGGCCTTTTGTTTAAAACAATGGTTATAGTAGGCCTTGAGGATATTTTGTTGAGTTTTGTGTGTACTCTAAAAATCTGAGAGTATTTTGACTTGTTTCTCAATAAGAAATGCCACACTTAGAATTTCATGGAAAGGAAGCATTTTATCTTCAAAGGAAGTTGTGAGGAATATGGAGACACCTGACTCCTCTGCCTTCCAACTTCAAGTGCAAGCCCTAAGTGAATTCTTCATCTGGTCTGAAGTTTAACCTCTGAAAAGCTGACTATGGGGGTGGGAGGGAGTGATGACTGGGGCAGGACCTGGTGGCATCTGTCTCTTTAAGAAACAGAAATGAAACCTAATTATCATAGACTGGCTGCAATTAACATATAAGTCCCAGTTCTGGGAGTTGGAGGAAGGGAAAAGGATAGAGCTAAAACTTAATGGAGTTTTGTTAGACAAAATTAGCTTCCACAGAACAGCCATAAAAATATCTAAATTATGAGAGCCTCTTGCCATTTGCCATTAACACGAGGGGACATGCTAATATTTAGCGGCGCCATGTCCTGGAAATTAACTGCAGTGAAAGAAGCCCCAGAGGCATCCCTGTGAGCAATAAGGGCTTGTCCACTGTCTCTACTGTTACCAAACTGCTTGAGTAAATGCTTTGCAGAAACTTTGAACCTACAAATCACACATGTCTCAGCCAGTCTTTTGGCAGTGGTTCCAGAACTGTAGGATGCTACCTCCAAGAGTGATATATGGAAAGCTGAAGTCTCTTTGTACAGTCTCTGAATCTGGGGACTATTTTCCTCAGAAGAAGATTCCTAAGGCTGCTTTGTGGACATGTGAAGGTACCTCCAATTGTTTCTCCAGCCTTACACCCTCCAAGAAAATTAGTCCTTTTGCTTTTTGTATAGTACCAAACCAACCGGTATGAGTTTTCTTGTAAACTCCTCCGATGGTTTTACTTCTTGACTCTCCTGGGGGAAAAATATTAAACCATCATCTATTTTCTGCTCCTGAAAGTCATCGATGATCACCCAAACATGTGCAGGATGTTTTTTATAGTCCTCCATCTCCCTGACCCCCATTTCATTAGACATAGTTGACCAGGCCCTCCTGCTTTGGTTTCCATATCACTTTTCTCTGAGGCTCTTTCTCTCTGCCCTTTCTCTTTTAGTAGATTACCGTTCTTCTTTCACATTTACAGGCATTGCTCACAGCTCCTGGTCTCTGCCTTAGGGTCTTCTCTTGCTATTCCCTTTGAAAACAATCACTCATTATTTGCTGGTGTCTACTCTCACTTCTAGTAGATATCACTCATATCTGAACCTTTAACCATTAGTCCTTTGTTTCAAACTTCCAGTAGGACAACTATATTTGGAGTTCTTACTTTCACTTTCAGTTCAGCCCGTTCTTCCCCCTGTTCATAATCCTTGCCTATTTTATGGAGGTGTTTGTTATTTCCTCCCTACTTTTCATCTGCTCTTTACAATTCTGGTTTTACAATTATAGTTCTTTGCAATTATAGTTCACCCTGTAAGCTTATCATTCTCATCCTCCCCAACAGCTGATTGGATCAGGGTTCATGAACACCTAATCCAAGTGCTCATCCACTGTGGGGCTGCTAGCCTATCAGATTCCCTCTCTCTCAAGAAGTTGAACTGAGTGGAGAACCAGAGCATACTGGAATGGCAGGGTGAAGATCCACAAAATTTTCTGCTGAGATTTCCAAGCTTGGTCTCTTTCTTGCCCTTTCTATGGCTTGGGTTGCCAGTTTTCCCTTGAACTCTGATTCTTCCACTAAATCATTCTTTAAGTGAGTTTTACAATTTTATTTTTTTTGCATCCATGAAGTTTCTGACTGAATCACACTGGATTTTCCTGCCCTTCCTGACTTTTCTTTTGATATCTTTGGCACCAATGTTTGCCCAGGCTCCGGAAAGATACACTTTGAGGCATCTTTGAGACCATTCTCTCCTACTGCATGGCTTATCTGTCTTAATGTCTTACTATGTTTTTCCTCTGAAATGTCCCTGACATTTTGGATCCTCCCTTATCCAAGACCTGAGCCAGGCTGGGCTACTCCACTCTAAGCTTAACTCCTCCAAACTATCATTTATTTATGCTTAAAATATTGCTCTTATCATACTATTGCTGTGTCAAAGAACATCAGAGGTTCTTTATGGTCTTTTGCTCCTCCTGATATTTAGGTCCTCTGCTTATCTTGACCACCCAATATATTTAAGTCCCTTTCAGATAAATTTATTCTACATACAAACTTAGTTATTCTCCAATGTATCAGTTAACTTTAGTTGCATAACAAACCATCCTGAAATTTAGTGGTTTAAAGCAGTACCCATTTTATTTAGCCCTCGATTCTGTAGGTTAACTAATTTAAATTGACTTGGCTGGGCTTTGCTTGGCTTGTTCCTGCATCTGCACTTGGCTGGTGGATTGACTAGGAGCTGGATGGTCAAGAATGATCTCCCTTATATGTTTAGTGGTTGGCAGGCTGTTAGCTAGGGTGTCTCAGTTCTCTTCCATGTAACCTCTCAAATAGATTAGTGCAGGCTCATTTAGGTGGTGGTATCATGGTTCCAAGTACAGCAAGAAGACAAGCCCCAATGTATAAGTCTTTTTCAAACCTCTTCCTGTGTCTTATTGTTAATGCCCCATTGGCTAAAGCAAATCACATAGACAACCCAGATTCAGGGGGTAGGGAAATAGATCCCATCTCTTGATGGGAGGATCTGCAATGTCACCTCACAAGGAAGTGGATACAGAATAGGGAACAATTTGTAAGCATTTTTATAATCTACCACACTGAGCATGAACTGTGAGTTAGACTCAATAGCATACTCTTCTTGTTCATTCTGTCGTGGGAATATCCTCCCACCTTGCTCTTTTCCCTTAAATCAGATTCTTCTTACCAAATGTTAGGTTAACTTGCCTCCTTTTTTAACTCTGCTTTAAGAAACCCCAAACAACCAGTTCTCTGCCATTTCAGCTCTCTGCGTCCTCACTTACTTTTTGCCATCTTCTGATCATTTCTTAAACTCATAATTTTGTCTTCTGAAATGAAATACAAATGTTCCAAGGAATACTTTTCTTATCTTTAGTCATGAAATGTACATTTATACTTTTAATATATATTTACTTTCATGTCTAATGCAGTGTTCAGCATCTGGGAGGTGCCAAATAATATTTGTGAGTTATTTAATATCTAAGAATATCTCAGAATTCTCCTAAAAGCCATTTTTCTCTTAAATACATTTAAGTTAAAAAATAAATATATGCCTTCAGCAGTCATAAGAAGGTGGTTGGGAAAGTTCAGATAATTTAATCAGTTCAGCTTTCTGACTGAAAGGTGAGAATCACAGCTCCAACTGGAATGGTCCTCCTTACATCGGGCTCAGTAAAACCTTGTGTGCCTCCTGGAAGAGTTTTCTTTAGCCCTCTGGCCACATGCCTACACTTAAAAGCCCTTAGCTCTCATTCCGTAGGCTTAACACCATACTGCATGGCTGGAAATCAGTATCTGTCTCAGTCATGACATATCCTTTGAGAAAATCCCATGAAAGATGCCAGTCTTCTAGGACTCAACAATGACAACTTTTAGGGCTACAAGGAGTGGTGTGGGACGGGAAATACTCATTTCCTACTGGCTGTAACTTTCTCTGGCTCTCCACTCAGGCAGTTAGGGCTTCCTGCTCTATGTTGTCAAGGATGTCCACAAACAGGTGTTGGCATAGAACCTGCCTTACAAAGGTCTCCGCCCCAGCCACACCTTATGTTGCCTGGACTCTCCTTGCCTTTCTGGACTTGGTTTTCCAAGACCTGGTTTGGCCAGTGTGTTGATACTGGAGCATGTTCATCTCTTGGGATGCATGCCAGGCCTACTCTTGGAAATACATTCTAAAACTTGATAGGTATCCTCTTCTCTCATTTCCCTTCAGAGAATTTGAAGAGGAAACCAGGAAGCCCTGGTCATATTTAGCCACTGATTTTGTTTTCAAATGCTCTCCAAAACAAGACAGACCAACCAAACAGACAAATAGTCACCAAACAACAAAACAAGGCTTGACTTCTGGACCACATCACCTTGGTTATGGATCAAGCTCAGAGATGCTCTGCTGCCTGTAATCCTCACACTGGATTTTTATATTAAAGGCTCTTTCTGTTGATATAAGAAATTATATGCTTCTGGAAAGATGGAGAAAGGTGGAAGAGGAATGTGCATGTGTGCATTTGTGTGTGTGTGTGTATGTGTGTAAGGAAGAATAGCTGATTTCCCAGTTTAAGAAATTTCTTGGCTGTGGGACAAGATTTGCATGTCCTTCTGCGTCGCAGAGACGTGGGATGTTTGCAGCACGTCGTTGGGGTGCCTGTGTCTCAAATCACTGGCTCTGTGCAGCCTTGATGAGGCGCCCGATTTACATATTCTCAATTTAATCTAAAGTAGGTACTAATTGATTACGGCTGAATGTCTGCACGCTCTGATTATCTGTTTGGATCCTGAGGGGTGGAGGAATAGCAAAGGATCTTTCTTCTATGACTATGACTTTGTTTTTTCTGATCCAAGGAACGTTTATTTGCTAGGCCCGGGAGACCCAACAAACCACCCTCCCGTCTCTCCCCACCTTTACTGCCAATTGCTGAAAATAAATATCATCAGCTCCAGCACTGGTTCATTTTATGTTGTAGGATAAACTACTCTCTATGACATTTTTCAGTATTTATCGAACAAATATTTTGGAAATATTTCCCAAGCATATTAATCTGACCTAAAAGCAGAATTCCTTAGGGCTTGAGAACATGGGCTCTGGAGCCAAATTGCTGAGTCTAACCCATGCTCTGCCACTTACTAGCTATGTGGCTTTAGACAAGTTGCTTAGCCTCTCTGTGCCTCAGTTTAGCCATCTGCAAAACGATATTAATAGCAGTCCTAACCCAACGGGGTCAGTGTGAAGATTAAATGAGTTGGGACACACAAAGTACCCAGTGCTGCATCAATCCGCTACATAGTGCTGTTTCTTCAGAGCTCTGTGGAGGGCTTGCTGGGGGAGGCAGGCACAAATTTCGATTAAAGCTTCCTTTGGGGAATTTTAGGGTCTTCAGTCATCCTTGCTTTACCAGTCCTGTGTCATCTAAGGTATCAACAATGGCAGAGAGTAGGTATAACAAAGTGTAGACTTTGTTACAGTGGGGTATTGTTACCTTCTGGAAAAGCTTTTCCTGTTAGTTGGAGTTGAGGAGCAGAAAGAAGGAAAGGGAAGCTAAAGGTGGTGGGTCAGTGAACATTCATTAGATACCTTCTCTATGTTGGGCTCTATGTTGGTACCAGTGACACAAATACAAAAGCCTCTTTTCTAAAGGAGTTCACTGAGTGGCACCACTCCAATCGCTGTAGTACAGCACGCTGCCTCTGCTATCACTCTTCAGGCATTTATTTTAGGTTTCATCCCCACAGCTGAATTGCGGGTCTGATTTATTTTCTTTCTATTGATGTGTAACACACACACAGGAAAAGTGCTCAAGTTGTAAGTGCACAGCTCCATGAGTCATCAGAGTGTAAACACACCGTGTAAGCAGCACCCAGATCAAGACACAGGACATGACGGGCCCCCAGAAGCCCCTCTCCCACTTTGTGTTCCCTCCCAGTCATTACCTTTCACCACCAGTGAGCCACTTTCCTGACTTAGAGACTGCTCTGCACAGAGTCCCACCCTCAGGTTTCTCAGCTGGGTGCTGGTCCCCAGCTGAGAGAAGCTCTGGGAGCCAAGCTGAGAGATGTGATGAGATTAGGCATGATGGGAAGTGCCTGGACCATTATGATACTGGTCTAGCACTTGGCGCCATTTCTGTGTGGCTCCATTTAAGCCCACTTTGACTTTTTCAAAGGCAAAACCATCCTTGGCTGCTCTGTAACAGAGTCAGCACCAGGCAGAGCAAACGCAGCCTTCCTGTTTGTCTAAACAGGCCCCGATTCAGAAATTTGTCTCCAGCCTGTCCAGTGCAGGGCCTGGAACTCCCTCACTTGACCGGCCTGGCTCCTACAACCTTTTATGAAGATGGGCATATTAGCAGAAGAAGGCCCTCTTATACCTTGAAGTGGTGAGCATTAGCCAGGAAATAGCTTAGCAGGGATGAGTATAGTTAATGCTCTCTGTGTTTTTCTCTCTCGTGGAAAATTCAGGATCTTGGGAGAATGGGAAACAGATGGGTAGGTTTTGCTAGGACCATCCAGGACATTGCAGTGGGGAATTTTGCTCAGTCATGGAGGGAGATCTTCTGAGGGAACTGAGAGAGAATAGCAAAGTAATTGTTCCAGTTATCTATTGCTGCATAGCAAATCTCTCCAAACTTAGTGACGTAAAACAACACTCATGTTACATGTTCATGGAGACCATGGGTCAAGAATTCAGATGGGGTATAGTGGGGTGGCTTGTTTCAACTCCATGATGCCTGGCGTCTCACCTGAGAAGACTTGGGCAGAAGAAGACTGGGATCCTCTGTAAGCTTCTTCACTGTGTGGTTGGCACCTGGGTTAGGATGATATGAAGGCTTACCTCAGCTGAGACTGTCAGCAGGCAACCCACACGCAGCCTCTCCATGTGGCCTGGGCTTTTCATACCACAGAGGCTGGATTTGGATTTTGGAAAGGAACATCACAAAAGAGAAAGTTTTCAGAGCAAGTGTCCCAAGAGACCCAGGCAGAAGTTGCATGACCCTTTCTGAGCTAGCTCAGAAGTCACGTGGTGTAATTTTCACTACATTCTATTGGTTACAAGTGAATCACTAAAGACAGCCCACATTCCAGCAGAGAAGAAGACTCATCTTCTGATGGAGGAGTGGCATGGGATGGGAGCTTTCGTTGCAGTCATCTTTGGAAAATACAGTCTGCCACAGCAGCTGACAGCCAGGATTCTGCAGTAAGGCGCACCTGGTTTCATTTCCTGGATCTGACACTTACTAGCTGTGTAACCTAGGGTAAGTTTCTTAACCACTCTGTGTCTCACTTTCCACATAAGGAAATTGAAATAATATTAATTCTGATCACTTAGCATTACTGTGAGAATTCAGTGACATGAGCCATGTATAGTGTTAGTAGAACACTTGGTACATCATAAGTGCTCGTAAATGTCAACTTGAACAGAGACTCAAGGAAGTGATTGCTCAAGACCAGCCTTACCTGTGACACATTTCCTTAGACCTGCTATATGTGAAAAAGTGGGCCACAAAATTCCCGCACTAGATCGCATAACAGCCCAGGATCCACTAGCAGTTAACATGGACTGTGGAGACTAAGCACTAGGGTACAGCTATTTACAGTTTACAAAGCACTTCACACTCATCCTTTGTTTAATCCTCCAAAAAAGTCCATGGGCCACACAGGACTCTTCCATTTTACGGATGAGGTTTATCAAGGTGTGACCTACCCAAGGTTACAAAACTGATACGTTATAGAGCAAGGTTATGACCCCAGAGTTCCACCCTAAAGTCCCTTGCTCTTATCTTCTCTAATGATCTCAAGAACATTTTAAAGTTATCAAAGGAAAAATACAGTTTAATTAAAATTTAATAAATTTAAAAAGTGTCCTCTAACCCTAATAGAAGTGGGAAAAAAAAGAAGGAGGTCAGATTTCCAAAAACCATGGAATGCCATAGCCAGGGCCAGGAGTCGACTGCCAAGCATAAGAGGGGACCTCACGTTGCCACTTTCCTCCAAAGACCTCAGAGGCGTTCTTTAAAAATGCCCAAGAATGCTTTTCAAATTTCATAGCTAATCATTCAACCAAACAGCACCTTTTACTTTGAGAACTCCAAATTCTCTAGTCACTCCTCACTTCTTAAAACCGAGAAACTAGCGATGCCCTCTTCCTTCTGTCTTCCTTCAGATTTCAGTCCAACTACATCAACATCAAAATGCACAAATGCTGGGAAAGCATTGTAAATCCTGCCTTTCTGGTGTTTTCCATTTATGTGACAGGAGGAAGGATGCCACTTTCATCCATTTTTGGAAACAAACCAAAACACCCATAAATATTCAAGCTTATAATATTGACTTAAAGCTCAGTTAGAGCCCAAGCTGCAGTCAGCTCTTGATTATCCATGTGTAACTTATCCACAGCTAATTTTAAAACTCAAAATTACTTTCTTATAACTTGCGGTGCACCCTTGGCCCCCTGTGCAGGTGTCAGCTCAGGACACAGTGAGAGGAAATGGAAGTGTGCCGAGTCAAGGGTCTGACCACCCATATTCTGCTCTTGACACACTCCTGATTAGCTGGGTGACCTTGAACACATGTTTTTACCTGCTGGGACCTCCTAGGTTTTTCAGCTGTAAAATGAAGAAGCTTGGCTTTATGCTTTTTAAGATCTCTTCCTGCTCTAAAATTCCATGAGGTAGCAAAGTAGTCAAGAGAAATAGAAAGATAAGTCTACTGCAAAGATCCTGCATTGAAATCAGTAGTCCAAACCACCCATTTCCCCAGTGAGATACTGTGTGGCCTCAGAACTGCTGAGCAGCCGATCTAAGCCTAGCACCCAAGACTCCAATAGTTATTTCATGAATTCCAAGGCCAAACACACAAGATTTTTTGTTTTCCAAATTATGATTCTCTTCAATGAGCGCAGATAGTCAGCTATGTCTGAATGTGGAAAAGGCTCTTTCTGTGTTTTTCAGAATGTTGAGTCGCCTTTCTGATGAAGCCAAGGTGGGGATTCAGAGCTGTGTATCTGTGGGAGCCAGGGCCACTGCCCACTCTCCCATCTCTAAAAAGATCCAGTGCAGGAATCAGCCACAGAGTTGTTGGGTCTTCTTCCCTTCCCCTCTTCTTCCTCCCAACCCTGGCCATTTTCATCAAGCTAGAAAAAGTCCTCTTTGTCTTACAAAGAAGTATCTTTGATGTCTTCTTACTCCTGCCTTAAGTTCGAGCTCCCATACCTAAGCTTTTTTTATAGAAGGAAGGCAGAGCCTTGGAGTGATTGTGGGAAGGGACTTTAAAGTAGGATGAGAAGTGTGTATGGTGGGATCCCAGCACCATCCCCTTTCATCTAACGCATCTCAAGTGTAAGCTCTGTGCTTGGCACCAGGGTGAAAAGGGACATACATCATCCAGATCATTAAGAGGTCTTGGGTTTGGGGAAGAATAGGGAGAAACATGTGAACATGAATTTCATAAAGTATCATGGATGCTATGAAAGAAATACATGTAGGACCAGAGGGTATGGTGGGAGGCACAGAGGAGAAAGCACACTCGGCTTCATCCAGGGCCAGAATTATCTAGAAATGCTGCTTGGAGGAGGTGGTGCTTGATTTTTGAGCTGAAGTACATTAGGTCATGAGAAGCAATATTTTAAATGATTTTTCACTTCTCACAAGTGTTGACGTTGTGATCAAAGATTAAGTAGCATTGAAGGACTGGCTTCCCAATCCAAAGACTCCTTATATCATTATTTCTGTGGGTCAAGATGTTTTTGGTTCTAAACAATGTGTAGACAATCATTAGAACACAGAGTGTTCTTTAATTTTTTACTGCCTGTGTTGCAAAGAGAAACCCTCCCCTACCTGAACAATACATAGTATGAAACTGCAAAAACACGATGTAGTTGACCTTGGATGCTTTCAGGTCTGAAGTGTTCCCCTGTTTGGGACCCATGCTTGCTTTCAGCTAAGTGCAGTTTGCCTGGGATAAACTACAGATGAAAGAATACAGTTGGTGGAAATTTATCACCCAGGAGAAATGTGACAAGGGAGGCTCCCCCTAGCCTATTTGTGGATTTGTTTATACTCCCTCTGGTGGCTGATTCAGACTTGCATGTTCTGTCCCTTTGGCCTGAGAAGCAACCACACCCTACCTGATTCCAGAAGCCCAGAGTACTGGGATCGTGGCCTTGTCCGCGTGAGCACAGGTATGAAGGTTCAGCATCTATTTGGGCTTCGGTTTTAACTAGCTATTGGCTTTGATGTTTGAAAACTCTTGATTTAAATTAATATATCTTATTCTTTTTGTGCTTAGCACACAGTTCGTGCTATATAGCCTTGTGAAACTTCACAGGATCATAGACTTCAGGCTCCTGTTATGGTTAGGCTCTTTTAGGTTTCAAGAAGCAACAATTGAGTAAGCTTACAAGAGTACCTCAGTGGGATAAGGATACTTGTGCCTAGAAACCTCTGTATAGCTAGGCCTTGGGAAATGCAAAATTGACAAAAGATTCAAAGCTAGTGAGTACATAACCCTTAAGAGCAGGATTTTTTGGGCTCAACAAACTCCCATGTCAGTTCCATTCCCTCCCTCTGCAGACATTCTCCTCACCTACTAATTCCTACCTTCCAATTTCTGCTTGCTCATACTTCCTGCTCATCACATTGACTTGCATAGGGCCCATCTTGTCATATGTGACTTCTCTCCACCTAATGGCTTTTCAGCTTTAGCTCCCTTCGCAAAGCTGTTGGCGAAGCTTGGCGTTTCCTGAGTTTATATTTAATAAAGGGGGGAAGATAATCAGCTGAATTTGCCTCTTAAAGCCAGGCCATGTCAGATCATGTACTGGCTGCCTTGGGTCAGGGTCCTACTCCTGGCCGTGAATGGGCTTGTCTATGAATGGGCCAGAGGCAGGACAACCAGCATAATTGGAGTACATAGTACACACTTGAAAAAAACTTTGAACTCCTTCAGGTCACCATATGGGGAAACATTTACAATGGTATACCCCTGAGAGCTGATGCAGCATACCTAAGATTATATACATAACCAGGGAGTGGTGATGGTAGGGTGAGACCCCTGATTTTCCACACGCTGCTGAGGTCACCTTTACATTAAACTGCATCATCTGTTATGTTGTCATGTGGAAGGAGTGTTTTCGTGAATAGGCATCTTTTTACTCACCTATTGTGCTTGCAACATGGGGACAAATGATCTCTTTTCTGCCTCCCTCCCTCTTCCTACTCCCTGTTCAGGCATCTTTTTTTTTTCCTATTAGAATTTATTCTTATTAGAAGCCATGGCTGGTCTATGGACCAATGATTTCAAAGTCACTAAATTCAAACTAAGATTGACAGTGAAGTGTTTCACCAAGTAAGACTCATTCAGAAAAGGGAAATTATGCAGCAAACTTCAAATGAGAAAACTTGATAAATGAACCAAATTCTAAGTTGATGAGGCCAACTAGAATGTAGGTAAGTTGTCAATTGAAATATTTCACCCTTTATTTATCTTTGGCTGAAGGTATTAGAACAACACTTTGGGGTCACCAGATTTAGGACATGAAGTAGATGCCTTCGACAGGCCAGGCTTGAATTTGGATTTAAAAGTCTATACTGCTTTTGGTTTTTCTAACACTTGCTTACTAGAAAAAAAAAATTACATGAAAACTCTGATGTAACAATCACCTTGACAAATTTGTTTATACTGCTGGAATGCTTTAGTTAATGCAATGGGGTTTTTAAACAGGAGAAAGAAAACACCATCATATTCACCCTTGGGCTTAACAGATTAACATGACTCAGTAAACCATCCATGCAGTTACTTGTTCATTTATTAAATATTTGTTGAAAGGCTGCTATAAGATAAACGCTGTGCTGGGGATACAAGGATAAAGGTGACACAGTTGGCCTCAAGAAACTTACAGTCTAGTGAGGCACATAGACAAGTAGAGAGAATTACAACGCTAGATCTGAAGAGCTTGGATATATCCGTCACAAAGGAGGCCATGCTAAGTCATCTGGCTGTCCTGTAGTAGAAGTTGGCTGTGTGTCACGTTCCATCAACTCTCTGATAATAGTGTCCAGATGCCATGACCTCATAAGCAGATGACTCTTTTGCTGTATGTCAGTTTCCTTGGGTGAATGTTTCAGTAATTATGTTGTATTCTGTTAAGGCTCATCATTTGAGATCAGCAAAGTAAGACATCTTCATGAGCAAGAAAGATGATCTTTTCTGAAACCCAAGGTCATTCCCAGAAGGGTGAGTCCTTAGATAGGGACCCAGAACTCAAGAAGGAGCCTCAGGCATGTAAGAGAAAGCTTAGCCTCTTCTTTGCCTTAGGCTTGGCAGTATCCAGACATCTAAAGTATTATGCTGGGGGGTGGGTTTTAAAGGTCAGAAAAAAGCAAGAAATCAAATAAAACAGAAATCAAAGAAGAATTTCTTCTTTTTCTCGGGTCCTACATGGATGGGAAAAGACGAGTGAGCTTCAGAAAGCAATGCATGCTTTGCGGGCAAAACTGTGCAGCTTCACGGTACTCTGTTTACAGCCCTTTGACCAGCCTCCAGCCCAGTGCTCATATAGGAGTAGTCAGGAACCACCTATGTCAGATTATTCTGGGGCACTGGGTAAGCATATACATTCCTAAGTTAAGCCTCAGATTCACACCCTCTGAATCATAATGGAGAGGGAGTTGTAATGTGCATTTTAGTAGGTCCCCTTAAGTTTGAGATTCCCTGGTCTTGACTTCATTGAGGTCTTTGTGAAGTTTAATATGGTCTAACTGCTTCTGTTCACCAAGCAATGTGCCTTCTAGTGTCATACTTGGAGATACTGGATTTTATTATCACATGTGTTTGTATTTTATTTTATTACTTGGACTCTCTGACATCTCCCTCATTAGAATGTTCCTGTATCATGCAACTAGTCTAGACAAGGGGTTAGCAAACTTTTTCTGTAAACGTCCAGGTAGTAAATATTTTCCGCTTTGTGGGTTATATAGTCTCTGTTATCACTACTAAACTCTGTTATTGCAATGCAAAAGCAGCCAGAGACAATATTTAAACAAATGGAGAGTGTTATGTTCCAATAAAACTTTATTTGCAAAAATAGGGGGCTGATAGGATTTGGCCTATGGGCCATAGTCTGCAGACCCCTAATCTAAGCCATTAGACAACTAAATATGTATCACCATGTATCATCTCCTTGTATGGAACTGCTCTGTCCTATAATAGTAAAATAGTTGCAAAAAAATGGAATCCCACTCAAGTTATTTTAATGATTCTCAAACTTGAATGTATATGAGAATCCCCTTGAAGTGTTTGTTGAAGTATGGATTGCTAAGCCCACCCACAGAATTTCTGACGCAGTAGATCTGGAGGAAAGCCCAAGAATGTGCACTTCCGACAAGTTCCCAGATTATACTGATGATGCTGGTCCAGGAACCACATTTTAAGAACCACTGCCTTGAGTAAAGGAGAACAGGTTATTGATAGGATTTGTGTGAAAATTAGGAGTACAGTCATGAGGCCAAGAACACAGGATCAGTTTTGCAAGGGTCAACCCAGAGACGGGAAGGATGCCTTCTACTATAGGAGCTAAGTTACCATAGGGCTGGTCACCCTTGCCATTATGCGGTTCTCTATCCTCTAGATTTCTGCTTCCATCAGAGTAGCTATCTAAAATCTCAAATCTGATCAAGCAATTTCTCTCTCTAGATGAAGTTTTATTTTTACACATGTTCTTAAAGTCCAAACTTCTTAACCTGACTCATACGGCCTTTTATGATCTTCCCACTCACTTTATCACTCTATCCTCACTCCTGCCATCCTCTGTTGGTACACAATAGGGATTCTGGCTTTTTCCTCCAGATATTCTCCATATCTTAATGTATCCCTTGTATAAATATCCATCTGTTCTGTTGACTGTGAGCTTTATGAGGACTGGGACTGTGTGTCTCTTGTTTTATCTCCAGTCTCTAGCACATGAATGAACAAATGATTATTTCTTCATCAGATTTGCTACCAGATACAAGGGGAGACGTGTACTCAGGGACACAGTGAAGGTAAAAGCCCTTTGGGAACTTATGGCCCAGGAATATTTATAGTAATGACACTTAAAAGTGGAGGGGGACCACAATGAGGTACCACGTCACATCCACTAGCATGGCACTAATCAAAAAGGCAGATAATAACAAAGTTAATGAGGTTGTGGAGACACTGGAACCCTCATATAGTGCTGATGGGAAGTTAAGATGGTGTTACTTTGGAAAAACAGTTTGGAAGTTCCTTAAAATGTTCAATATGAAATTACGATATGACCCAGTAATTCCACTTCTATGTGCCTATCCAAGAGACATAAAAACACATATTCACGCAAAAACTTGTACTCAAATGTTCATAGCACCAGTATTCATAGTAGCCAAAAGGTGTAAACAACTCAAATGTCCATCAGCTGATTAATGGATAAATTAAATGTGGTACATTCATACAATGGAATATTATTCAGTCATAAAAAGGAATGAAGTACTGATATCTGCTACTACATGGGTGAACCTTGAAAACGTTATGCTAAATGAAAGAACCAAGCACAGAAAGTTACATCTTATATAATTCCATTTATGTGAAATAGCTGGAATAGACAAATCTATAGAAACAGAAAGCACAGTAGTGTTCTCCAGGGGTTGAAAGGAAGGGAGAATGGGGAGCAGCTGCTATTGGGTATGGGACTTCTTTGTGGTGTGATGAAAATGTTCTAAAATTAGATAGTGGTGGTAGTTACACAATTGTAAATACATAATAGTGTGTAAATTATATCTTAATAAAGCTGTTTTTAAAAAGTGGATGAGAAATTGCTCAGACAGGTCCTAGAAGAAAGAGTGGAGCCAACTCCACAATCAAAACTTGCTCCTGTATCCACTTTGACAACAAAGTAGAGCTTTGGAACAGCTTGTCTGACAATAGAGGTCATACTGTGTGTGTGTGTGTGTATGTGTATGTGTGTGTGTGTATATATATATATACACACACACACACACACAGCTTGAAATATAGTGAGTTAAGTTGTCATTAAAATGTTTTTGACTGATTGACCCAATAAGAGAAATTCTTAATATTCCTTTTTTTCCACAAAAGCTCAGTATCTTGAGTATTTAGCAGAATTTCATGTACCCCATAACTCAGTCTATTCTTATTGATGAAAGTAATGAATTTCCTCAAAATGCTAAAACTGCTTCTGTTGAAAAACAAAGCAAAGCAAAGCATAGCCTAAATTCATTTAGGACATCTATTGAAAGAAGCTCGCATTGTTTACAGATCTGCATCTGCTTTGTACACAAAGAGCTTTTATATCAAGGCCAACTGTTATTGTATTCTCTCTTTATCATGCAACCTTTCCTGAATTCACGGCTCTAAGAAAATGCAGTTTAGCGAATAAATGTAGACTAGCAAGTTCCTTTTATTTTCGCTGATGTTGTCTGATGCTAAAATTCCCATTAACGTTTTCCCTCATCAGTGATATTACGAACTAATTCTTATCACTTCTCAAAGCAAATAAGGAATGGCTTGTGATCAAAAACATTTTACAGAAATAACACATCCAATTTAGGAAGAAAGACCATTATTGCCATATAAGGATATAAGCATGAAAATAGTCATATTTGGTGAGGATTGAAAGCTTAATCAAATGGAAAAGAAGGAATACAGCAATGTCAATCTGATGTGTGATTCTGAATCTGAAAACTGACACTAGGATAGAAGAGTTAGAAATTGCTCAGTTGGTTCTCATTGCATGTGAACTAAGAGCCCACAGCTGGACAGTGGTTTATCAATGGTTTGGGGTCATTTGGTCATTTTCTAGCTTGGTCTCCAGCCCCAGGAGACAGGGGCTCTGCTGTTTGAGAAGTCTTTATCTCCCAATCAAAACTATCTTTTTTTCTGAAATTCTACCATTACAAAATCATATCATTAAATATTTAAGGGTTTGTCTATTAACCACTGTCCTCTATTAAACTGTAAATTGCCCCTGACAGGCTTAGTTGGCAGCCAGTTTTGTGCCAAGGGAATTGGAGGACAGAAAATATGCAAAATCTCAGTTGATTTTAGATTAGATAGTGCGTTCCTCTCAGGCTCTCAAGCTACCCTAACAACCCTTAGATATGCAACCCCTTGCCAACCCTACTCATGGTAGTGAGAGGAAGTCATTTCTGAGGACCCATCTTGTTGGAATTTCCTCAGTCAGACAGTTGTCACAGGTGATAGATGTGACCCAAATGCTCTGGGGTTTGTGTGGTGTGAAGATGAAGAATCTAACCTCTGTTCAGGTGACTGTGACGTAAGGTTCCACCATTGAAGCCAAGGAAATAATTAAGAGCGGCATCTCTTTAAGTTTGATTAACAATTTATCAAGCAATAACTGACATTTTAAAAGGCCATTTTAAAGGTGATTAGAAGCCATATATTCAGATCTTTCATAAACCTCTCCAGTTCATGCCAAATGAACAATGACTTAAGCAAGAGTAGTTTATAAGCCTTAAGATTTTATGAACTTTTCTTCTCCAGTCTCTCTTCCTGTATTTTGTTCCCTCAGCTGCAATGTATTCCTTCTCTCCACATTTTCTGTATCTTCCTTTTTCTGGAAGCTGCCTTGATCATAACTCTTTTCCTACTTTTTTCTCCAGTTCTCCTTTTAGCATCCCCTCCCTCTCTACCTCTTCTGTCTCTGTTTCCTCATTCTACCTTCTCCTTAAATAGCATAATATAAAGCAAATATACTTGTAAAGAGTTGTTCAATGAAACTTTGTTTCTTTTTCTTAACTTTCAGTTCAGATATTACACATTTTAATGTAATATTTTTATTTGTTTTTATAGTTTATGTGATAATTTTCTATCTTTTCATTTATCACAAGTATATTTTTCTTTAAGTCATTTAGCATATTTATAATAGTAACTACTTTAAAATTCTTGTTTGTTAATTTCAACATCTGAGTTATCTTGGGGGTATAATTCATTGATTATCTTTTCTTTTGAGAGTAATTCACATTTTTCTGCATCTTCATATAATGAGTAATTTTGGATTGTATCCTGGACATTGTGAATGTTATGGGGACTCTGGTCTCTGTTATATTCCTCTGAAGATTATTTCCCTTTTTAAGAAGACAATTAAATTGGTTGGACTCAAACTGCAAAGTCTGTTTTTTAGGTGCTAACTCAAATTTCAGTGTAATTCTTTTGTCCCTACCTGGGATACTTTGAGTCTTCCCTGTACATGTGATTCAGGGATCAGATGGAGATTTGGGCAAAGTGTATACACTGAATTTAGACGCTCTTCTGTAGCCCACTACTTTCTAGGATTTTTGCCTCATTTTCCAATGACTATGGGTTCAGGTTGCCCTGAACCTTCATGTTGGGAAGATTGGATTTTCTATGGGAGTTTCAGCAGCCCCTTGCAGCATCATCTGTTGTCTAATCTCAGACTAAACGTTACTATTGTCTAATCTCAGACTAAAAGCTGTAAAAATCAGAAGCTCATCCAATTTTTTCCCCTGCTTCCCTAGGTTGACTCCACAACAGGATCTGCATATTTTTGCTGCCTTCCAGGGCCTTCAAGTAGTTATTTTCTTTTTGTATTTTGTTCAGACCATGTAGTTGATATCTGTGGCAGAGTTAGTTGAGTAGGAGCTTAGAAGCTTATTCAGCCATACTGGGAACAGGACTACCTTTTCTTGATTTTTGAAATGATGTGAGTTCAACCTTTCCTGTGGTTTTCTCTAAAAGAATGCTAATTTACATTGCAGGTCAGAGCCTTTGATTGATTTTTCTGTATGGGCCAATGACCTTCAATAGAGACAGAGTTCTATAGCTCAGTCATAGGGAAGGATGTCACATCAAGCTTCGTTTCCATTTTTTTTCAACAAAATTTACTGTCATCCTGTCATGAGAAAAGCACTAGGTTGCCTGTTCTGGTTATCTAGGGGGCATCCTTGAGCTTTGTGGGAAGAGGGCAAACTTGACCTTCAGAAAGATTATATGGCTAGGAGGAAAAAAAGGTTTTACCCTTAAGAAACACTGATTTTATATCAGGTAATTATTTTATGGATTCTTTCTTGTTTAACCCTCACAACTCTGCCAGATGGCTATTATTGTCCACTTTTTATGGATGAGAGAAGTGAATCTGAAAGGTTGTACCACTGGTAATTTTTATAGGCTTTTAATTTTTAAAATGAGTTAATACTAAAAGAATTAAATTGGCATATTATTGTGTTCTCAAAAACAATATTAATAATGATAATACAAATAGCAATATCCAAGTGCTACTTTTCCTCTTAGTAAAAAAAGATTGTGACACAGCACAGTCCCTGACTTTTGACTGACAAGGTTCTATAAGTGCTAAGTATAGTTTTCTATTAAGATTGAAACCTATGAGAAAAAAGCTGTGGGCTGACCCATCTTCAAAGTGTCCATTTAAGATTATTTTCTGTCAGCCAGGTGGCTAATGGGCTGTGTTAGACAATGGATAGATATTGTATTCTGTCTGAAACCATAGAATTGGAGAAAAAAAAGAGCAATTCCGCATTTATTTGGCTTGTCTACTGCCCAGGAGCCGAAGCTACAGAGAACATTTATTTCATTTTAACAAATGGATGGTACCTCCCTATTTTAGGCTGGAAGAAAACCTCTGCTCTGGCCTCAGTGTGAACAGAGGCATTGGTGATGGAATATCCAGTGTGAGTCATTGTCCCCACACTGGGCAAAAAATAGTGAAAGCATTCCGGGGCAATTCTAAGGAAAAATGTTCAGTTAATGGTAGGTTTATCTAAGCTGGATTTGAAAAAAAAAAAATATTGACTGCTTCATGTTTTACAGAGGAAACTTGCAGACAAAAGAAAGTAAGCCCCCTATTGAATTTAATAGTGACTCCGTTAAGAGATAAGAAGACAAGAAGAGATGTTTAAAGCACAGTTGGAAGAGAAAGTAGTAAGGCTGATGTAGGCAACAGACAGCAACTTTAGCCCAGTCAGTTGGAGATACTGGGAGAGCATTGGTTTTCAGCCCCCAACTTAGTTGGTCATGAAAGCACTGTGGCCTATAGGGTTGCATGTCTCCCCAAGTTCTGCAACTCACTCTACGGTTAGCCATTTTGACCTAGGGGAAGCAATTTCACCTCCTCTGAGTCTCAATTTTCCTGTAAAAGAAGGTGGTTGGGCTGGACATGGTGGCTCACACCTGTAGTCCCAACTACTTGGGAAGCTGAGGCAATAGGATCATCCGAGCCCAGGAGTTTGAGACCAGCCTGGTCAAATAGGGAGATCCCATCTTTTTTTTGTTGTCTTTTTTAAGAAGGTGATTGGATTAGGTTATCTTTGAGACACCTTCTAACTTTAACTTTTAAGCATCCAAGTAGAAGCTCCCTTTAGATTTTCACCCAGGTCTTTTTCCACTCCATCCAAGAATCAAAGATTCTACATGTGGGAAAGCAAAATGACATCAGAGTAGATGGGTTACTTGAAACTTTTGAATTAGAATGGAAAGAAATCAAAATAAAAGCAGGGCAAATACATCTTTCTCACCTGAACTAGAAAATAGATGGCAGGTGATAAATGAATAGACTTTGGACTACTCTCCAACTGTAAACTTTCCTGCACTTTTATGTGAAACTAACAGTTCACTTTAAATATCTACAATGAGTTCTGACAGAGAAGAGCAGGCAGCTCAAATAATGAAGGTCAGCAACTAAAACCCAAATTCTACTGCTTTAGAATGTGCTCAAAGACAGTTTCAGATGCATGAAGAGGAACAAACACATTTGTCCCACTCATGACCCTGTCAGTAGCAGGCTGGGCCAATGGTGGACATGGCTGGAATCCAAAGGTCAAATAGACCCAGGGGGAAGGATACATGGTTTGGGGAGGTCCCAGTATGACCTTGATGGAATAAGCAGTTCAAGCTTAAAAGCCTAAAATGCTGAGATCATGAATTGCTTTTGAACCGTTATAGCTTTGAGGTGCTTTGAGGTGCTTTGGGGTAAAGGAACTGCAAGTACCACAGAAAATAGGTAAGATTGTTTGTTTCATTGTTTCCTGAGGAAGTGGCATTTTTCAGAACATTTCTGGAAGCCAAACCTTTTCTGTCCCAACTTTTTGGTTTTCTAAAGGATAGATGAATCCTTTCTCCAGCCATATAGCAGGAGTGAATGAAACAAAAATGACTGATTGAAAGAAACCAAACATACATGAAAGAAGAAGGAAAAGAAGAAGCAGAGGAGGAGAAAAGAGAAGAAGGGCAAAGTGAGTTAACCTGATGATAGAACAGCTACAGGTTTTTAGAGAGGGCAGCAAATCCTGTTAATGGCCAGGTCTTGAGTTACTGACAGAAGCATTCCCTACTATACACATGTCTTATTTTTGGTTCTCCCAAAAGCAGACCTTAAAATGAGGATGCAGATCCCATGTAACTCAAGTGAGGGAGTGGGAAAAGTAAGCCAGGAAGAAGAGACCAGGTGCAAGATCCCTGTGAGCAACTGGGGCTCAAATTTCTAGGAACCCTCTGAGAAACGGTGTAGAATATATGGATTCATTCACTAGGGCTGCCATAAGAAATAACCACAAACTTGACAGGTGAGAACAACAGAGATTTATTCTCTCCCAGTTCTTGAGGCCAGAAGTCTGAAATCAAGTTGTTGGCAGAGTTGGCTCTTTCATTCTGAGACTCCCTCCAGAAGCTTCTGGTGGTTGCCAGTATCCCTTGGCATTCCCTGGCTTGTAGCTACATCACTTCAGTCTTCACCACATAGCCTTCTTTTCTGTGTCTTCTCTCCTTCTCTTCTCTTGTAAAGACACTTGGTATGCTATTTAAGGCCCATCCTAATCCAAGATGATCTAATCTCAAGATCCATAACTTAATTACAACTGCAAAGACCCTTTTACTAAATAAGTTTGCATTTATGGGCTCCAGGTGGACATGTCTTTTGGGGGGCCATCATTAAATCCAGTACATTACCCATTAGAATCAGCCTATTGAGGAAGCTCCTGGAGTATGTAGTCTACTGACTCTGATTTCCCATTGCTTAACAGTTACCCCATGGAAATAAGAAATCCCCATTCCTCTGAGCTGTCTTTGCTTGAGCTCCTTTGGTGCTAGTGAAATCCCTGAGAGAAAGAAGAAGAGAGACACAGATGCTTGAGGTGGGAAGCAGTTGGAGTCATAGTGCATGCACATGGGAACTGACAAGAAGGTCCACAGGGAACCTTATTGGTGAGTTTGGGGAGGGGATGTGAATAGAGACACCAGTAGTGACTGTCACAAGACATAACAAAATAAAGACACTGCATGGGATGACTGCCAGATGAATTGATGGGAATGATTAAGGACAATGTGGAAAGCCTGGGGCAAGGCTGGAAACAGCAGAAAGAGACTCAGACACTAGCACAGTGGCAGGACTTGTGCAGACTCAAGTGTGCAGTCATGAGTTACTCTGCAGCACAATGTCCACAGAAAGTTGTGAAATGTATACTTGAGGAAATAACCAGCTGCCCTGGAAAAGCCATTCAGAATGCGCAGGTAGTGTCCACTAGTTGCTGCAGCCTCATCTTACTTCAAGAATTTTTCATGTGGGTCTCAAATGCAGAAGTTGGTTAAATCCTTGGAGGTTGGAAGAGGATGTTTCCTGAACGTCTATCATTAGTGAAGACCCCAACCATTGAACTGAGGACACAAAGACAGATCCCACTCCTGGGAAAGGACAGGGACTAGCTAAAGGCAGACAGGATATTACACTCCCAAACAGACAACCTTGGGTTTAGTATAGAGTTTTGGTGTGGGTAAGGGGAGAGGAAATAAGAAAACAACTAACCAAAAATAAATATGGTGTCCTGGGAAGGATTCCAATTCTGCTGGCTGATTGAAGTGCCTGGAGGAAGAGGAGTCAACACAATGACCCAGAGGCTTTGCGAGCTAATCTGGGCACCAGCTCTAATCAGCATTAAACATAAGCCAAGGAGGGGATGGCTGGACCCTCAGGATGACAGAATGCCAAGACTCACTGGATTGAAGGACATATTTTCTGAAGCTGTCAGGGCCTTTGCAGACCTGGGCTGGCCTTTGTCTGCTGGTGGATCTGACAGTTAGGGGAAACTAGAAAAAGAGGAGGAGGATGGTATTTAAGGCTACTCTAGGCTAGCGCTGTCCAGACCAAATGAGTTTACTTAATTTAACTGCTTAGTTATTTCAATTTTAATTTTTTCCATATTGTGCATAGAGAGTTATTATCCAATAATTCTTTCGATCTTTCAGTTCCAAATGTAAGGATCCTAAAAGTGCCTTGTTTATGTCAGAAATATCTGATTTGTTGATGGAGATTATGCTAATTGTTGTAAGAAACAAACCTCAACATGTGTACTACTCAAACATGGTAGATTATTTCTGGCTCACTTAACATCCCAAAACAGGTATCTCTGATTCATGAGAGATTTCCCTCTAAATGAATTCAGAGACACAGGCTCTATATGGCTCCACCATTTTTGGCACATGTCTTCCAAAGTCACTCATCTACACCAAGCTAGGATTAGGGGAAACAGCTGAGAGAGTCCCTGTCTTTAGGGGCCAGGACTGAAAGTGACATGCATCACTTCCCTACTGGTCCACTGCCTAGCATTTAGTCACATGGCTTCACCTAACTGCAAGAGAGCCTGAGAAATATAATTGTGTGCCCAGAAAGAAGAGGAAATGAGGCCTATGAATAGCTACTTTTCATCACTCCTGAATAATGAGCATGAGGCCACTACACTAACAAACAGGCAGGAGGGAGAATGGAACCCTGACTGGGTTTACCTGCATGTAAGAATTGGGAGGGATGGCTTATCTTTACTCCACATGCGATTGGCTAGGTCACTCATGTGGGTGCATCACCTGATGGTAGGCTGGAAAGTTCAAGATGGCCTCACTCATGTGTCTGGATCCTTTGGCATGTCAATCCTCCTCCACTTGGTCCCCTTTTTTAGCCTCTCTTTCTAAGTGGTTGGCTTGGACTTCTTTACATAGTGAGTCAAAGTAGCAACTCATACCTATAATCCCAGCACTTTGGGAGGCCCAGGTGGAAGGAATGCTTGAGCCCAGATGTTCAAGACCAGCCTGGATAACATAGTGAGACCCTGTATCTACAATAAATAATAATAATAATTAGCTGGATGTGGTGGTGCATGCATGTAATTCCAGCTACTTGAGAGGAGGCTGAGGTGGGAGTATCATTTGAGCTCAGAAGGTCGAGGCTGCAGTGAGCTGTGATTTCGCCACTGCACTCCATCTTGGGTGACAGAGTGAGACCATGTCTCAAAAACAGGGGATGCAGCACGAGAGTAACAGCAGAAGCTGCCAGGTCTCTTAAGGCCTAGGCTTGGAGGTAGCATGGTGTTACTTCCACTGCATTCTGGTGGCCAAAGCAAGTCACAGGCCAGTCTGGATTCAAGGGGAGGGGACACAGACTCTCTCTTAATGAGAAGAATGTCATTGTCTAAGTATGTTCAGGCTGCTATAATGAAATATCATAAACTGAGTGACTTATAAACAACAGACATTATTTCTCACAGTTCTGGAGGTTGGGAAGTCCAAGTTCAAAGTTCAGGCAGATTCAGCATCTGTCGAGGGCCCATATCTCATAGATGGTGCCTTATTGCTGCATCCTCATATGATGGAAGGGGAGAATGAACTCCCTGGGGCCTCTTATAAGAGCACTAATCCCATTCATAAGGGCTCCAACCTCATGACTTAATCACCTACTAAAGGCCCTACCTCTTAATACCATCACCCTAGGGATTAGGTGTCAATGTGTGACTTTTGGAAGACATAAACATTCAGATCACAGCAGTCATTTGTGTATAGGATGGGAGGAATTGTTGGCAGCAATATTCATAGGCACAAGGAGCAGGCAACAGGAGGGGATCCAGGCCTGCAGGACATGGGCCTCAGAAAGTACAGCAGTGAATGGCAGGTGATGTCTTCATATTTGGGAGAAAAGGTGACAGGGATGGCTGGCTGCAAGTGATGTTGGCATAGCCATGGGGACTGGCATTGCATGTATTACTTCAGTCTCTACAGGGCCTGGTGGGGGAGGGGTCAGATCGGAGGTTTCAAGATTAAAAGCCCCTGTGCATATGTTCATTAATGCCCCACAAGAAGATTATTACAATAATGTCCTTTATTATTATAGTGTATTTTTTTGTGTGTGTTGCTCTCTTTGCTTTTTAATGTCCTTGAAGGTTGAGATGGTGTCTTATTCACTGATATGTCTCTAGCACCTAGTTTAGTCTGTGACATAGTAGATCTTTAACAAATGTTTGTTGAACACTGTATAGGCAAGGCCTGCAGTGTTCAGCATGTTCCTGGCAGGGCTGCCCCTCCATTGGCCTTGACAAGGCCCAAAGTAGACCTGAAGAGGGGCTCCCAGAGTTCTGTGGGCTCCTGGAATTCTTACCCCTTGCCCTTCTATCACACACCCATATGGATCTCAAGAACGGACGCACTATTGCAACTACTGATCATCTCTACTCCTTCCCAAGAGACCATGTGGGCTTGTCCCATCATGCCTCACATCCTGATTTATCTTGGCCACTACCAACTGTCTTATCCCTTCAGGCTTCTCTAAGACTCCTCTTCTCTAAGACCCTGCCTTTATAGCAACACAAAATGGACCAATACACTCCCCATATCCTCTCTCTGCTAGCTCAGGTCATCTGAAAAGTTGACACCAAGACAAGAGATTTACTGGAGAAACTACCTGTGATGGGAAAAATGGAAAGGGAGCTGGAGGAAGCAGAGAGAGCCTTCACACATGATGCAGGTCTAATTCTGTAGAAGGAAGGGTAATTGGGAAAGTCTGACTTCAGTGCATGTCTAAGAAAGTTTTGGCAAAGCTAATGAGTCCTTGGGCCAAAGGGGCAGATCAGAGGAATCCTGCATCTCCCATTGAGGCGTCTGCCTTAATGTCCCTGCTGTGCTCACTCATGGCTGACAGCAGCTGGTGGAGGGTGTGGCTTCAATGTGGTAATGGATTTCAGAGTGCAGTCACAGCTCGGTTACACTCTTGCCAGTAAGAAGTCTGAGAAGGGCATTCTGGTGGCTGCCACATTGTCTCTGTTGCAATCATCTTCTGTCAGACACACACCACCGCCACTTTTCACTGAAGATTTTGTCACCAGGAACAGTCTTTCTCCACACCACTACAATTTTCTTAACTCTGCCATTTCAACAAACACCTAGAGAGATCTTCCAACATTGCGACCTCTCATTGCCTTGACATCCTCACTTTCTGTGGTCTTTATCACCTCCATCTCAGCTACCCATTGCCAAGGTGGCATTAACAAAACTGCTCCAATCCCAAGCCTTAGTTTCCAGCTTCCCATATTCCCACCTCATATCATCCCAGCTCTCTTTCTCTAGTGTTCTGAAGCCAATCAATCTTGGGCCCCTTTAGGTCCCCAGTCCTGCCATTGCACCAACTTTTCACTGCATCTTACCTCATTTACTCTCTCCCTCTTCTCCTATTTCACCTTAGAGTCCACCCATTCCCTTAACCACTTCTTGTACATACTGTCAATTCCTTGTACATTCTCTCAACTCCATTATTTTGCTTGCCCTTGATAAGCAAACACAGCCTTGCTTAATTCTAGCCTGCCACCTCTTTAAACCCAGCTCCTAAGCAGCTAAATGTGGCTGGTGAAAAACACTCAACCATTGCTGACCGGTCTCACTTGAAATTTATGGTGGCAGACCTCAAGTGGGACCTCAGTGCAGCCAAGCAATCTTACCACATTTCCCCAGTCAATTCTCTCTCCTCATTCTCTGAGATGACTATTTCATACTTTTTCACCTTTACTCAAACCTCCAACAATTCCTCCCCCTTCCTTCTTCTCAGCTGATGACTTTCTTCCTTACTTCCCTAAGATGGAAGCAGAGAACTTTCTTCCTTTCCACCACACCATCTGCCTACCTACCCAAATCTATACTCACAAACTCTGCTTTTCCTCCTAATAAAATGGATGAACTTTGTGTTATTTTATGCCATGTTAGCCCCGTTAGGTGTGAACTGGATCCCATCCTCTATTGCTTATTCAAGGCGTTGGTCTTGCAATTGTCTCTTCTCTCTCCTGCTTCTGCCATTTTTCTCTCTCCACTGGATCATTTCCATCAGCATAAAAACATGCTATAATACCTGCCATTAAAAAATACTTTAGAAACCTCCTTGGTGCACACATCTCTCTAGCGACCATCCATTCTCCTCCCCATCTTTATAGTAAAACTGCTTTTGTCTACACCTGCCGTCTCTACTTCCTCTCCTCCCATGACCGTTGAACCCCCTCCAATCAGGTGTCAGGAAATGAGAACCATTTCTCCAGCCTCCTTGTTGATCTGCAGTAAAAATTTCACAGTGTCAGGCTGCTTCCCTTTCTCCAGTGTTCTTCCGAGTAGATCATCCTGATTTCAGGAGACTCTTTCTGAGTAGAGAATCCGCAGGCTCTAACATCTACTTGGTTTGGGGGGAGGTTGACCCAGGCACTTCTTTTCTCAAGACCTTTATAATAGGGCACCCAGAGTGTGTACTGATGATGGACTTGATGGAGACCCACTTAGCTTCACCAAGTTCACTCATTCTGAGTCCCCATCTTACCCCGGACATTCCTGTGCTCTGGTATCTGAAACCTCACCTTCCACTCCAGCAATGCAAAAAAAAAAAAAAAAAAAGTGTCCTGCTGAAGTTTCTCTGCTCTGAGGTCTCTTCTTTGTTCTCAGTTCTAAGACCTGGGCACCACCCTGAGCCCACAAACAAACACTTGTTCAGACAGCACCTGGCACAAGTTTTACACAGGCTGCCTTCACTTCTCTTTTAAAAAACACGAGGGCTCTCTTTTGGGGATTGTGTTCCCAGCTGTAGGAACTGGAAAGGCAAGTACATAAGAAATGGCAAATCAATTTATTTAATAAATACTTGTTAATTAACTGCTCTGTGTTAAGTGTATGTTTATATCAGTGATCAAAAGAAGCAAATTCATGTCCATATGGATCTTACACTCTAATGTTACTTATCATCTGTCTATCAGTCATGCATCTTATTTGCCTGTTATCTATATATCTACAGAAGCCTATATTATAATTTTCTCAAAAAAAAAAAAAAATCTCAAGCTAAGTGAAGGAAAACATGTCCTATGGCCAGGCCCCTTCCCTTACACCTCAAACCAGCCATCACATCTGTATACCTATTATCACCCCTCCGTAGAAATGGCCTATTCATTGATGGGCACAAATGGGTCATGATTGCCAGTTCTATATCTTCTTGCATGTGATACTCAACAGGCATCTTACCATTAGCTTCACATCACCATTAAGGAGTTTCTGGTTCAGAGACATTAAGCAGCTTTCATGAGGTTTATCAGCTATTTAGTGGTTGAGCTGGAACTTGAAGTTCAGACTTCTACACTCAGATTGGACAGTGTTATAGGCCATAGCGGTCATAAAGATTCTTACCAGGTACCTAGAAAAAAATAATATAAGTGTGCAAGGTTTGTTTCTGTAGCTATGTTGCTTGCATAGAGGTATTTTGTTAGCCTTGTGGCGGCCACAGGGAGTATTACAGTCCTCATCTGTCTGTGTTCATTCATCTTGAACTCAAAATGGTGCCTGAGTAATCATGACCTTACCCAATTTACATTTATCCCTAGTAGCAGGAGACAAGATTCACAATAATGTTCTTTAGTTCTTTATTAAGTAGTCACCCATATTACATATTTCCAATTTATAATCACACATATAATAACATAGTTTTGTTATTCAAGAGTGAGACTGTGATAGTATTTACTGAGACACTCTTGACAATTGTTATTCTAAGCAGCACACAGATTATATAGCTCATACTTCGTTTTTAATCATGCTGGGCTCAGATATGAAATTATGAGGTACATATAATGTGTATTATCAATATGTGGCCCCTACATAAGTCTGTTCTTCAATAGATAAGTATCTTTACTCTTCACAAACTCTCAACACTTGATAAAGAAACAGTAAGTGGAAACATGTAACCTCTAGGGGGAGCTCAAGGCTTCTCTCTCCTCCCTCTCTGCTTTGGGGAGGATGAGGACTGCTAGAAATGGATCAAGGTCAAGGATATTATTGGGCCCAGGTGTGTGCCTAGCTAGGAGGTTAAAGGGTTTTGCATGTGCATAATGGTTTTTGTTTTGTTTTGTTTTGTTTTGTTTCTTACCTTCCCTTGGAAAGCAACCTTTTGAGAATTCTTCCCTGTGGCTGGTGTCATAGGAGTGGCCCTTCCATGGCAGGAACTGGATGGGGAAGAGAAAAATATGATGCATGGACATACTTCAGCCTAGGCCTTAGGCCAGAGGAGCAATGGAATCCTGTGGCTTGCCATGACTCGTCCTTGCTCACTAGATCCAGGGGTTCCACACAGGGGTGCATGGGGGATTGAGGTCAAAGTCATGTCATTAAGCAGAGGAACTTGCCTGGGAAGTCTCTCTGTTGAGCTTTTAGGGGAGCCTAGTAGGGCTGTCAGTGGCCACAGTGGATTAATGTGTATGGACTTGAGGATCAGGAGGCCTGACTCATCCCCTCATTAGTAATACGAGTAACATAAACAAGCACAGTAATCCAATTTATGGTATAGAAAATGTGTCCTAAAAAAAATGTATGCTATAAGCATAAATACAATACTATATGTTTATGCAAATGAGTTATAAAATATAATATATTAAGGAAAGTTTCAAGTAAAGCATTACCAAACAAAACTAACTGTGGTTTATTCAACAGAATGAATGCACATGGCATAGAATCACGTCGAGGGTCGAGAGCCTTGGCCTGGAGCTTCAGGGGCTAAGGCTCATGATGTCTCACTAAATGGACTCTGCCAGTTCAGTGGATCTTCTGAAAAGAAGTTCATTTAGTGGGAGGAATAGCCTCCCCAGAGAAAAGGAACAGAAATCCTTTTGTTTCTCTGGGCTCCTGTCTTAGTTGGAATTCCCTCAAAACAGATGCTGAGATGAAGACTGGGTATAGGTCATTTATTTGCAAGGTGGTCTCAAGAATTGCAAGTAAGGGAACAAGGAGAGTGATAGAGGGGAGGAAAGGTAGTAAATGTGTGTTAATGAGCTGGTTATGCTGAAGGCAATTAACATTCAATGCTGTGCAGAGCCAGGTGAAACAACATGTGGATCACACCTCTGAATCAGCCCCCTGGAGGATGGGAAGGCTGGAGTATTTGCGCACCAACTCTTATTCCCCACTCATTCAAAATTTCCCCTTGGGTATCAGTTTACCCACATTTCTGGATTGTGCTCATGATTCTGGAGAGTGATGTCAGAAGTGAAGGGCAAACTCTTGAAGTGGGAAGCTGTCTGCATGCCAAAGGTTGTCCGAGACTTCTAGGAAATCAAGTGTGCTGAGGAAACATAGGAAAGGGTATCAACAACATTCTCATATCAAAATTGAGACTGGTCTCGATGACCTCCAAGGCTGCTCCCAGCTTTTATGTGCAAGAATTCTCTGCTGTATGGAGTTGCCTGCACCATGGGTTTTCTATCTTTGGTGGTGGTGAGAGCCCTTCTCTAGAAGTAAGTAAGCAGATGCTTGATGACCACATGGAAGGAATGTTGTAGCATCCAATACGTGATTGAAATAAGAAACTTTCAACACACTGTCTTAGATTGAGTTCCCAGAAAACAGACCTGTGATGAAGATTCAGGTTTGAGTGATTTAGTAATAAAATGCTTCCCGAGGAGGACAGTAAGGAAGTGTGAGAAGCAGGATAGAGAAGGGAAGGAAGCCAAAAAAAGGTTTCATGTCAAGGAAAGTCCCAGCCTCAGCTTGATCCCACAGGGAAGCTCTGGTATGTAAATCACCTCATATTCTGTGGTGACCCCAGGCAAAGGAGAGGGTTTTCGTTCTCCCTTACCCTTCAGTCATTAACTAAGGGTCCCCTCAGGGGAATGTAAACTTAGGGAGGTATGGCACAGTCACACTTATGTGAATGTTGGCTCTGTTCTGATACAGATTTACAAGACTTTATGGATGAGACCTTGGCCCTCAGGCTCCAAAAGTCCTGTCTTTGGCCCATTCTAATGCTGCTGACAGCTGACATGCAGGAGACTTAGAATTTCAGAGCTCTAACTCAGGGGCTTTTTTTATAGAATAGAAATTCAAGCTTGCAAGGTACAGAATGACCCCAACCCCTCATGCAAACTGTATGGAATCTTTTCAAACTGAAGTAGATTTGGGACTAAAGACAGTAGAAATATTTCTGAAATGAAGGGATAAATCTAGCCATGCAGAGATGCAGCACAATGCTATCATAAAAAATCCACTTTTGTCCATGCCACAGCCCTGAACCTCCCGTGCACCAGATCAGAGACCCTGATAAATCTGGGCTGCTAGAAATGCCAACCAGCTCATATGTTTTCAGTGAGCAATGACAGGGAGCCAAATTGCTTTATTCCGATTAAGGAAGGGCCTCTGACTGTAAAATATACTGTGTGAAAAAAAATACTGAGTTTTAGTTTACTGACACATCAATTTAAGAGAGTTATGGCTCTCACATGGAGGCCAAGCAGGTATCTCTCCACATGTATGTGCAATAAAAATTAATTGTGGCCTTTTATACAGGGCACTGTTCTCACTTGTGGGATCAGAGGGTGACCTGAGTGTCACTTTTAGTGGCAAGCCACAACACTGCAGGTGCTGGCTCTTTTCTGAAAAAACCCAGAGGGAAACCAACAGCAAAAGCCACGAACAAGCTCCATGTTTAACTTTTTGATTCTACAAAGAGATATGCAGTCATGTTATGTTTGTATTTTTCCAAGAGTATGTACATATATTTGTATGTTTTATGGGTACAATGTATGTGCATCAATCAGGATCCAGACAGGAAAAGAGAAACTTCTCCAAGTCTTTCAAGTTAATTCAGGGAATTGGTTACACACAAATTGGAAGAGAGAAAAAGTCAAACAGAGAATGATGAGGCAATCCAGAGATTAACAACAGTGGGAAGCTGCTACCACCTTAAAGTCTCAAGGGATGCAGGGATGGCTTTATGGGGTTTAGGGGCTGGAGCCATCCAGGGTGAGCTTAAACCATGGTGAGAGCTCCCCAGAGAGCTGTGGCCACAGAAAGAGAGGTTGTCTTGTGGGAGCTGGGATGTCTTTGCTGCCAGAGATGCCATAGGAAACTGAGAGTGAGGGAAGTGAAATGTTCTGACTTTTCTCTTCCTCCTGCTCTCCAATCTTCCACCAGTGCCTCTCATTGGCCAAACTAAGCTGGAAACTGAAGGGCAAAGGAGTCTGGGATATGTAAATATCTGCCATAAAAGGCATAGCAGGGATGGATCTAAGAGCAGAGGGACAGTTGACAGACATGGTATATAGGTAAATATCTCTCTGTTGGTTTGTGTCCTAATTTGACAAGTCTGTAAGACTCAGTGTAAGGGTATTAATAGGTAATGCTTCTAGGAGGTAGTTAGGTCATGAAGGTGGAGCCCTCATAAATAGGATTAGTGCCCTATTTACAAGAAAGAGACCAGAAAGCTATCTCATTCTTTTTCCATCAAGTGAGAATACAAGGAGAAGTCGGCTGGCTTTCTTCAGCTTAGATGCAGGGCTTCCCCATAACAAGACCATGCCAGCACCCAGATCTTGAACTTCCAAGCCTCCAGAACTGTGATAAATAAATTTCTGTTGTTTACAAGCCACCTAGTCTATGGCACTTTGTTATAGCAGCCCTAACTAAGACCATATCTTACTATTAGTAGTGGTATGGCATTACTCTAAGTTCTGTGTGCCTTTGTATTTACTTCCTTGAACTAGCTCTTCCCTTGGAGGAAGGAGAGAATGTGAGATGAAAGAGAGAGGTACCAGCTCACTTCAAGACAGTCTGGAAGGGATCTCAGAGTCTCCTTTTTCTAGTCTCCTGACCTGAATTCAATCACTGGCATCCCCTCATGCTCTGGTACTGGAGCAAATGGAGGCTCTTCCAGTGGAGGTATTTCTGGGGATGCAGGGCTGATCAGGGACACAAGAAATTCTTGGGATCCTTAGTTCCAGTGAGGGGAAGTGGTCCATCAGCAGTTCCTGCACTGCCCTGTCACCCATACCCCAGCCCTGTCTCCCACACAGTGGCTAGAACACATGACAGCCAGCTTGCAACTGATGTGGACAGTGGCCTAGGTGGTAATTTAAGGGCACCTATTATTCTCTTTCTAAAAGTATCTCCCCTGACCCATTGTGCTGAAGTCTGTTCTACTGATATAAAAACACCCTTGCATGGGTGAGGGGTGAAATATTAATCTGGTGTAAGACACTAACACTGCAGAATAAAATAGTGGCCCAGACTTCTTCCTTCTGTGACAAGTAGCTGAGAGCAAGAGGTTTAGAAGATTCAGGGGCAAGAAAGTCATTTTGGAACAGATGTTACTGGCCTGCAAGGCAGGGGCAGGTGGGAGAAACTTCAATAAGGACACAGGAAATGAAAAAGAAGGTTTCCATAGTAGGAGACATGAATAAAGGAGAGGGTGATAGGAGGGAATGAAGCCAAAAAAAGGTCTTCTTTCTCCAGGAGTAGCCTTGATGCCCTCAGCTCATGATCAATTGCTTCTTTAATGAAAAGAACAAACACCCAGTGCTCTCTGTGTGCCAGCATTGATCCAAGCGCATTTTGTCTTCAAAGCAATCTTTAAGGAAGTTAGTACTATTATTACGCCCCTCAAAGGGTGTTGCTGAACACCACTGCTTGCCCAAGATCATATAGCTGAGAGTGGCAGAGCTGGAATTTGAACCCAGAATGTCTGGCTCTGGAGACTGCTTTCTTAACCACTAAATTATATTCCTCCTCAAGTTAATGCAATTGAACACTAAAAAATGTTTTGAGGGAAACTTTGTATGAAGCACCATGGAAGTTGGAAAGATGGATGAGAGATACCATTTTTACTCTTTCTCAAGGAATTTCTCCTATAATGAAGATCAGCCGGGCAGGGCTGTGAGGGGCTTTGGGAAAGCAATTCTGGGCAGTCAAGGCAGGCAGGTAGCATCTATGAAACTCATTCCCAGAAAGAGGGGCTGCAGGCATCTGGCTCTACTTGGGGACTAGACTCCTGCCCTAGATAAGCAAAAACAAGGAAAACCCAAGAGGCCTTGTGGGTATAAAGGTGAGAACCTAGCAGTAGGATGAGTTATTGACATTGGAATTCAGAGCAAGACTAAAGCTGTAGCACACTGCATCAATTAGGAATGATTTTTAAGCTGCGTCTAACAGCAAACCTAATATTGACTTGATTTTTTTTTTCATTTACTCCTTGCCTCCCTGAATCCCTCCAGCTGGGCCCATCAAGCTTGCCATCTACACATTCAGCACAGTCCTAGGTCCCAGAACAGTCTATTGAGGTAAGAAATTTTCAGTCACCCTTGGTTTCTATCCCTCAATCTGATGTGTCTTGATATGAAGCCAATTCCCCCACACTCTTTAAGCTCACCAAGAAGTTAGGAATCTCCTGGCACTGACCTCTAGGCTTCGGAACAGAGTGTCTGTTGGTAGCTTATCTCCCCTCCCCTGCAGTTCATCTTCAAGAGTTCCCAAACCCCAGCCCCAGTTAGTGTGATTATATGGGTCAAACACTCTTAGTTGTCTGCCTAGTACCCATACACCCTTCTTCCTTGCTAACAGAAATTCAATTTTGTTTGGGAGCATTATGTCATTCCCGGGCATCAGACCGTGATTTGTCTAAGCCAATTATGACAATTTTCTTCTCCATTTTCCCAGCCTCCTGGGATGCTAGGGATGTCATGTGACCCAATTCATTCCGGCCAATAAGACATAAGGGGAAGAAATAGGCCTATAAGAAATAGGCAAGATTTCATGGCTCTCCTTGCACTTTTACCTTGTCTGAATTTAGACTTGATGTCTAAGGTTTTACCTCCTAGTTAATAGCTTCAGATCTAAGTATTTAGACTTGAAGAAAACTGAGCTATCATCTTTCCTCCCCAACTGCTCCTTCAAAAAGTTGATAGTCCTGTGATTTTACCTACATACATCAGTAACCCAGGCAAAGCTGAGAGCCATTCTGGACTGCCCCACACCCTATAATTCACCAAGTCTTATTCATTTGGCTTCTAGACTATCTCTTGAATCAGCTTCTTCTCCATCACCACTGTCACTTCCTTAGTTCAGACATTCATTCTGCCTTACCTTGATTGCTTCGATGGCCTTAATCGCTGGAACTGCTATCTGCCTCCCCTCTAAACTCTCAAATCAGTCCTCCAAAAGTGAGCTTGAGTTTCATTTCTAAAATACAAATCTGATCAGGTTATTTCTCTGCATAAAATTATTCAGGCCCTGATGTGTGATGTTCCCCTCCCTGTGTCCATGTGTTCTTATTGATCAGCTCTCACTTATGAATGAGAACATGTGGCATTTGGTTTTCTGTTCCTGTGTTAGTTTGCTGAGAATGACGGTTTCCAGCTTCATCCATGTTCCTGCAAAGGACATGAACTCATTCTTTTTTATGGCTGCATAGTATTCCATGGTGTCTATGTGCCATATTTTCTTTATCCAGTCTATCATTGATGGGCATCTGGGTTGGTTACAAGTCTTTGCTACTCTGAACAGTGCTGCAATAAACATACGTGTGCATGTGTCTTTATAGTAGAATGATTTATAATCCTTTGAGTATATACCCAGTAACAGTATTGCTGGGTCAAATGGTATTTCTGGTTTTAGATCCTTAAGGAATCACCAAACTGTCTTCCACAATGGCTGAACTAATTTTCGCTCCCACCAACAGTGTAAAAGTATTCCTATTTCTCCACATCCTCTCCAGCATCTGTTGTTTCCTGATTTTTTAATGATTGCCATTCTAACTGGTGTGAGATAGTATCTCATTGTGGTTTCGATTTGCATTTCTCTAATGAACTCTTTTCATGTGTTTATTGGCCACATAAATGTCTTCTTATGAGAAGTGTCTGTTCAGATCCTTCACCCAGTTTTTGATGTTTTTTTTTTTTTCTTGTAAATTTGTTTAAGTTCTTTGTAGATTCTGGATATTAGCCCTTTGTCAGATGGATAGATTGAAAAATTTTTCTCCCATTCTGTAGATTGCCTGTTTGCTCTAATGATAGTTTCTTTTGCTGTGCAGAAGCTCTTTAGTTTAATTAGATCCCATTTGTCAATTTTGGCTTTTGTTGCCATGGCTTTTGGTGTTTTAGTCATGAAGCCTTTGCCCATGCCTATTTCCTGTATGGTATTGCCTAGGTTTTCTTCTAGGGTTTTTATGGTTTTAGGTCTTACGTTTAAGTCTTTAATCCATCTTGAGTTAATTTTTTTATAAGGTGTAAGGAAGGGGTCCAGTTTCAGTTTTCTGCATATGGCTAGCCAGTTTTCCCAATACCGTTTATTAAATAGGAAATCTTTTCCCCTTTGTTTGATTTTGTCAGGTGTATCAAAGATCAGATGGTTGTAGATGTGTCGCATTATTTCTGAGGCCTCTGTTCTGTTCCATTGGTCTATATATCTGTATTGGTACCAGTACCAAGCTGTTTTGGTTACTGTAGCCTTGTAGTATAGTTTGAAGTCAGGTAGTGTGATGCCTCCGGTTTTGTTCTTTTTGCTTGGGATTGTCTTGGCTACATGGGCTCTTTATTGGTTCCATATGAAACTTAAAGTAGTTTTTTCTAATGCTGTGAAGAAAGTCAATGGTAGTTTGATGGGGATAGCATTGAATCTATGAATTACTTTGGGTGTACGCAATTTTCACAATATTGATTCTTCCTATCCATGAGCATGGAATGTTTTTCCATTTGTTTGGATCCTCTCTTATTTCCTTGAGCAGTGGTTTGTAGTTCTCCTTGAAGAGGTCCTTCACATCCCTTGTGGGTTCTATTCCTAGGTATTTGATTCTCTTTGTAGCTATTGTGAATGGGAATTCACTCATGATTTGGCTCTCTGTTTGTCTATTACTGGTGTAGAGGAATGCTTGTGATTTTTGCACATTGATTTTGTATTCTGAGACTTTGCTGAAGTTGCTTATCAGCTTAAGGAGATTTTGGGCTGAGACAGTGGGGCTTTCTAAATATATAATCATGTCATCTGCAAGCAGAGACAATTTGACTTCCTCTCTTCCTACTTGAATACCCTTTATTTATTTCTCTTGCCTGATTGCCCTTGTCAGAACTTCCAATACTATGTTGAATAGGAGTGGTGAGAGAGGGTATTCTTGTCTTGTGCCAGTTTTCAAAGAGAATGCTTCCATCTTTTGCCCATTCGGTATGATATTGGCTGTGGGTCTGTCATAAATAGCTCTTATTATTTTGAGAAATGTTCCATCAATACCTAGTTTATTGAGAGTTTTTTGCATGAAGGGGTGTTAAATTTATCAAAGGCCTTTTCTGCATCTATTGAGATAATCATGTGGTTTTTGTCATTGGTTCTGTTTATGTGATGGATTACATTTATTGATTTGTGTATGTTGAACCAGCCTTGCATCCCAGGGATGAAACTGACTTTATCGTGGTGGATAAGCTTTGATGTGCTGCTGGATTCAGTGTGCAGTATTTTATTGAGGATTTTCGCATTGATGTTCATCAGGGACATTGGCCTGAATTTTTTGTTGTTGTGGTGGTTGTTGTTGTTGTTGTGTCTCTGCCAGGTTTTGGTATCAGGATGATGCTGGCCTCATAAAATGAGTTAGGGAGGAGTCCCTCTTTTTCTATTGTTTGGAATAGTTTCAGAAGGAATGGTACCAGCTCCTTTTTGTACCTCTGGTATAATTTGGCTGTGAATCCATCTGGAAGAACTTGTTATTGGTCTATTCAGGGATTCAACTTCTTCCTGGTTTAGTCTTGGGAGGGTGTATGTGTCCGGGAATTTATGCATTTCTTCTAGATTTTCTAGTTTATTTGCATAGAGGTGTTTATAGTATTCTCTGATGGTAGCTTTTATTTCTGTGGGATCAGTGGTGATATCCCCTTTATCATTTTTTATTGTGTCTATTTTATTCTTCTCTCTTTTCTTCTTTATTAGTCTGGCTAGCCATTTATCTATTTTGTTAATCTTTTTAAAAAATCAGCTCCTGGATTTATTGATATTTTGAAGTGTTTTTTGTGTCTCTATCTCCTTCAGTTCTGCTCTGATCTTAGTTATTTCCTGTTGTCTGCTAGCTTTTGATTTGCTTGCTCTTGCTTCTCTACTTCTTTTGACTGTGATGTTAGGGTATTGAATTTAGATCTTTCCTTCCTTCTTCTGGGCATTTAGTTCTATAAATTTCCCTCTAAACACTGCTTTAGCTGTGTCCCAGAAATTCTCATACAATGTGTCTTTGTTCTCACTGGTTTCAAAGAACTTATTTGTTTCTGCTTTAATTTTGTTATTTGCCCAGTAGTCAATCAGGAGCAGATTGTTCAGTTTCCATGTAGTTGTGTGGTTTTGAGTGAGTTCCTTAGTTCTGAGTTCTAATTTGATTGCACTGTGGTCTGAGAGACTGTTTGTTATGATTTCCATTCTTTTGCATTTGTCAAGGAGTGTTTTACTTCTAATTATGTGATTAATTTTAGACAGTGCAATGTGGTGCTGAGAAGAATGTATATTCTATTGATTTGGGGTGGAGAGTTCTGTAGATGTCTATTAGGTCCACTTGGTGCAGAGCTGAGTTCAAGTCCTGAATATCCTTGTTAATTTTCTGTGTCATTGATCTGTCTAATATTGACAGTGGAGTGTTAAAGTCTCCCACTATTATTGTGTGGGGGTCTAAGTCTCCTTGTAGGTCTCTAAGAATTTGCTTTATGAGTCTGGGTGCTCCTGTATTGGGTGCATATATATTTAGGATAGTTAGCTCTTCTTGTTGTATTGATCCCTTTACCATTATATAATGCCCTTCTTTGTCTCTTTTGATCTTTGTTGGTTTAAAGTCTGTTTTATCAGAGACTAGGATTGCAACCCCTGCTTTTCTTTTGCTTTCCATTTGCTTGGTAAATATTCCTCCATCCCTTTATTTTGAGCCTATGTGTGTCTTTGCACATGAGATGGGTCTCCTGAATACAGCACACCGATGGGTTTTGACTCTTTATCCAGTTTGCCAGTCTGTGTCTTTTAACTGGGGCATTTAGCCTGTTTCCATTTAAGGTTAGTATTGTTATGTGTGAATTTGATTCTGCCATTATGATGCTAGATGGTTATTTTGCCTGTTAGTTGATGCAGTTTCTTCATGGTGTCAATGGTCTTTACAATTTGGTATGTTTTTGCAGTGGCTGGTACCAGTTTTTCCTTTCCATATTTAGTGCTTTCTTCAGGAGCTCTTGTAAGGCAGGCCTGGTGGTGACAAAATCTCTCAGCATTTGCTTGTCTGTAAAGAATTTTATTTTTCCTTCACTTATGAGGCTTAGTTTGGTTGGATATGAAATTCTGGGTTGAAAATTATTTTCTTTAAGAATGTTGACTATTGGCCCCCACTCTCTTGGGGCTCATAGGGTTTCTGCAGAGATATCTGCTGTTAGTCTGATGGGCTTCCCTTTGTGAGTAACCCAACCTTTCTCTCTGGCTGCCCTTAACATTTTTTCCTTCGTTTTAATCTTGGTGAATCTGACGATTATGTGTCTTGGGGTTGCTCTTCTCAAGGAGTATCTTTGTGGTGTTCTCTGTATTTCCTGAATTTGAATGTTGGCCTGTCTTGCTAGGTTGGGGAAGTTCTCTTGGATAATATCCTGAAGAGTGTTTTCCAACTTACTTCCATTCTCTCCATCACTTTCAGTTACACCCATCAAACGCAGGTTTAGTCTTTTCACATAGTCCCATATTACTTGGAGGCTTTGTTCATTTCTTTTCATTCTTTCTACTCTAATCTTGTCTTCATGCTTTATTTCATTAAGTTGATCTTCAATCTCTGATATCCTTTCTTCTGTTTGATCAATTTGGCTATTCATACTTGTATATGCTTCACAAAGTTCATGGCTGTGTTTTTCAGCTCCATCAGGTCATTTATGTTCTTCTCCAAAGTGGTTGTTCTAGTTAGCAAGTCCTCTAACCTTCTTTCAAGGTTCTTAGCTTCCTTGCATTGAGTTAGAACATGCTCCTTTAGCTCAGAGGAGTTTGTTATTACCTACCTTCTGAAACCTACTTCTGTCAATTTGTCAAATTCATTCTCCACCCAGTTTTGTTCCCTTGCTGGCTGGGAGTTGTGATCCTTTGTAAGAGGAGAGGCATTCTGGTTTTGGCAATTTTCAGCCTTTTTGCACTGGTTTTTCCTCATCTTCCTGGATATTCACGAAGACCTTTGGTCTTGGATGTTGGTGACCTTTGGATGGGGTTTCTGTGTGGATGTCCTTTTTGTTGATGTTGATGCTATTCCTTTCTGTTTGTTAGTTTTCCTTCTAACAGTCAGGCCCCTCTGCTGCAGGTCTGCTGGAGTTTGCTGGAGGTCCACTTTAGACCCTGTTTGCCTGGGTATCACCAGCAGAGGCTGCAGAACAGCAAAGATTGCTGCCTGTTCCTTCCTCTGGAAGCCTCATCCCAGAGGAGCACCCACCAGATGCTAGTCGGAGCTCTCCTGTATGAGGTGTCTATTGACCCTGGCTGGGAGGTGTCTCCCAGTCAGGTGACATGGGGTTCAGGACCCACTTGAGGAGGCAGTCTGTCCCTTAGCAGAGCTCAAGTGCTGTGCTGGGAGATCCGCTGCTCTCTTCAGAACTGGAAGGCAGGAACGTTGAACTCTCTGAAGCTACACCCACAGCCACCCTTTTCCCCAGGTGCTCTGTCCCAGGGAGATGGGAGTTTTATCTATAAGCCCCTGACTGGGGCTGCTGCCTTTCTTTCAGAGATGCCCTGCTCAGAGAGGAGGAATCTACAGAGGCAATCTGGCTACATTGGCTTTCCCAAGCTGTGGTGGGCTCCACCCAGTTAGAACATCCCAGTGGCTTTGTTTACACTGTGAGGGGAAAACTGCCTACTCAAGCCTCAGTAATGGCAGATGCCCCTCCCCACACCAAGTCTGAGTGTCCCAGTGGACTTCAGACTGCTGTGCTGGCAGCGAGAATTTTCAGCCAGTGGTTCTTAGCTTGCTGGGCTCTGTGGGAGTGGGATCTGCTGAGCTAGACCACTTGGCTCCCTGGTTTTAGCCCCCTTTCCAGGGAAGTGAATGGTTCTGTCTTGCTGGCTTTCCAAGTGCCACTGGGGTATGAAAAATATCTCCTGCAGCTAGCTCAGTGTCTGCTCAAATGCCCATCCAGCTTTGTGCTTGAAACCCAAGGCCCTGGTGGTGTGGGTACCTGAGGGAATCTCCTGGTCTGCGGGTTGTGAAGACTGTGGGAAAAGTATATTATCTGGACCAGAGTGCACCGTTCTGCATGGCACAGTCCCTCACGGTTTCCCTTGGCTAGGGGAGGGATTTCCCCAACCCCTTGCACTTCCCGGGTGAGGTGATGCCACATCCTGCTTCAGCTAGCCCTCCATGGGCTGCACCCACTGTCTAACCAGTCCCAGTGAGCTGAACCAGGTGCCTCAGTTGGCAATGCAGAAACCACCCACCTTCTGTGTTGATCTCACTGGGAGCTGCAGACCAGAGCTGTTCCTATTCAGCCACCTTGCCAGTCACCAAAAATCAGTAGCATTTTTATACACCAATAACATCCAAGCTGAGAGCCAAATGAAGAATGCAATCCTATTCACAATAGCCACAAAAAGAATAAAATACCTAGGGATACAGCTAACCAGGAAGGTGAAGGATCTCTACGATGAGAATTACAAAACTCTGTTGAAAGAAGTCAGTCATGACACCAACAAATGGCCAAACATTTCATGCTCATGGATAAGAAGAATCAATACTGTTAAAATGCCCATACTGCCCAAAGCAATTTATAGATTCAATGCTATTCCTATCAAACTATCAAACTACCAAAGGCATTCTTCACAGATTTAGAATAAAACTATTTTAAAATTCATGTGGAACCAAAAAAAAAAAAAAAAAAAATTCTTAACATTTGTATCTAAAAAAAAAAAAAAAAAGGCCTGAATAGCCATAGCAATCCCAAGCAAAAAGAACAAAGCTGGAGGCATCACATTACTCAACTTCAAACAATACTACAAGGCTACAGTAACTAAAATAGCATGATACTGATACAAAAACAAACACATAGACCAATGTAATGGAATAGAGTCCAGAAATAAAGCTGTACACCTGCAACCATCAGACCTTCAACAAAGTGGACAAAAGCATGCAATGGGGAAAGGGCTCCCTATTCAATAAATAGTGTTAGGATAACTGGCTAGCCATATGCAAAAGATTGAAACTGGACTCCTTCCTTATATCATATACAAAAATAAACTCAAGGTGGACTAAAGACTTAAATGTAAAACCCAAAGCTATAAAAACCCTGGAAGGTAACCTAGGCAATACCATTCTGTACATAGACCCTGGCAAAGATTTCATGATGAAGATACCAAAAGCAATTAGAATTAAAATGAAATTTGACCAATGGGACTTAATTAAACTAAAGAGCTTCTGCATAGCCAAAGAAATGCCAACAGAGTAAACCCACGACCTACAGAATGGGAGAAAACACTTGCAAACTATGCATCTGACAAAGGTTTAATATCCAGTATCTATAAGAAACTTAAACAAATTAACAAGGGAAAAGCAAAAATTTCATTTAAAAAGTGGACAAAAGACACAAATAGGCACTTTTCAGAAGAAGACATACATGTGGCCAACAAGCATATGAATAAATGCTCAACATCACCAATCATTACAGAAATGCAAATCAAAACCACAATGATATGGCTATCTCACACCGGTCAGAGCGGCTATTAAAAGTAAAAAAATAAATAACAGATGTTGGAGAAGTTGCAGAGAAAAGGGAAAATTTATACACTGCTGTTGGGAATGTAAATTATTTCAGCCATTGTGAAAAGCAAATTGGTGATTTCGCAAAGAACTTAGAACTACCATTTGACCCAGCAACCCCATGATTCTGTGTATGTCCAAAGGAATGTAAATTGTTTTGCCATAAAGACACATGCATGGGTATATTCAATGCAACACTATTCACAAAAGCAAAAACATGGAATCAATCTAAGTGCCTATCAATGGTAGACTGGATAAAAAAAAAGTGGTACATATGCACCATGGAATACAATGCAGCCTTAAAAAAGAATAGGATTATGTTCTTTGCAGCAGCATAGATGGAGCTGAAGGTCATTATCCTAAATGAACTAACATGGAAACGGAAAACCAAATACTGCATGTTTTCACTTATAAATGGGAGTTAAACATTGAGTATACATTGACACAAAGAAGGGAAGAGCAGACACCAAGGCCTACTTGAGGGTGGAAGATGGGAGGAAGGTGAGGATTGAAAAACTACCTATTGGGTACTATGCTTATCTGAGTGACAAAATAATCTGTACACCAAACCCCCATGTCACACAGTTTACCTATATAACAAACCTGCACATGTACCCTTTAACCTAAAATAATAGTTAAAAAAATAAAGTTAAAGGAGTTAACACACACACACACAGAAGGTTTTCGAACATGAACATAATATTATTATCATACAAACTAAATAAAATTATGGTTAATTCTGTAATATCATCTTACATCCAGTCTATATTCACATTTCTCCAATTGTTCCAAAAATGGCTTTTATAGCTAATTCATTCAAATCCAAACTCAACCCAAGGATCACATATGGCATTTAGTTGTTATGTCTCTTAAATCCCTTTTAATCCAGAAGAGCCCCCTTATTCCTTTCTTTTTAGGTTAAACGTTTTAACAAGAATACTTCATAGATGACACTACCTATTTCATATTGCACCATATCAGGAGGCACATGTGGACTCACTATTAGTAATGCTAAGTTTGATCACTGTCATTCTCACTCTTGAGTGATAGTTGAGATGGGTATAAAATTCTGAATTAATAACTCTTTTTCCCTCTGCTCTTCAGGCATTTTTTCTTCTGGCCTCTACTGATGCTGCTGCAAAAATCTGCTGCTGTCATTTAATCGTTGCTCCTTGTAAATACTTTTCCTTTTCTCTTGATCTGTCTTTGAGATTTCCTCTTTGTCTTTGCTATTCACTATGATACATCTAATTGTAGATTAATTTTCATTCACCTCAGGACTCGTGCTTTTGAATCTGAGGATTCATATATTTCATTAATTCTGAAAAGTTCTCTGCCATTTTGTATACCTTTTAACCACACCCTTACATTCTCTATTCTGTGTTCCTGGAGACATTATTAGATATTCATTGAACCTTCTCATTATATCTTCCATGTTCTCTCTTTTATATTCCTGTCACTTCATCTCACTATATGTCGTAGGTGCTTTCTTCTGCTCTGTGTTGAGGTTCACAAATCCTTTCTTTGGTTCTGTCTCTTATTCTGTTCAACAAATCTATCATATTTTTAATTTTGGTAAATCTTTATTTTTCATTTTCAGAAATTCTATTTGTTTTTTGAATGTATCTGCTTCGTTTTTATATACTGTCACATTCTTTTACTTCTTTTATTGATTAATTATTTTAAATTTGTTAACAGTCTTACTCAGTTGTTGTATTGCTTCATGTTCTTACAGTGCTTATTTATTATTTTATTTATGTGTTATTTTGCTAACTCTTCCTCATGTGAATCATGTCCTCATATGACTTGTAATGTTGTTTTTGTTTGTTTGTTTGTTTTGTGAAGTCATCTTCAGCAGTCTTTCTTAGGTGGTTGCATAGGAGGCTTTTTCACCCTGGAGTGTGGCAGTATTGCTATAGAGAAGTTTTGCCTTTGTTTTCTAGGGCCAGCTTTTATGTAATGTTATGCCTTGAGGTATTCCTATATCAAACATATAGTGTAAATTTACACTCCAGATGGCTTTGAATTCTTATAAGGGACTTTTTATTTACTACCCAGAGCTCTGGGAAAAGAGAGGAGGATACTTGCCACTATCCTGGACTGATGGCAAAGTTGTCCACTACCCTTTTTCATTCTTACAAGGTATCAGTTTTATGCAAATATCTGTTTCAGCTCTCTTATATTATGAGGGCCCAAAACCATGTTTTCTGACTTCACATCCACACTCAAACTCTAACCCCTAACTACTAAGGCCTATCTATATTCTTTCTGATAGAAGTCTGGATGCTGCAGCATCAATTCATGAGTTTATTATTCAAACTTCACTTTTAATTTGAGCCTGGCACTTCAGGAGTTTCATTTCTTTCATTTCCAGCCTGTATTAATTTTTGTATTATTATATTACTGTAATTCCCTGAACGTTCTAGGCATTACTGTTTTTGTCTGTCTGATTTGTTGTCTTCCTGTCTAGGCTGTAAGCACTTTGAAGGCATCATCCATGACAGATTCAACCCCATATTCCCCAAGTTTCACAAAATTCCTGGCAGATAATGGGTATTCAATAAATGTATTTTTAATATCTGAATGAATAAATTCAATTGTAATTGTGAAATTTAATGTATTCCTAGGCATGAATCTACAATTAATATTCCTTTTTGTGAAAGTTTATCATTATTACACTTCGACCCATTGTATTGTAGAGTCTGGATATTGGCTTCATATGTTTGTATCTGTTCTTCTATGTTTTAAAAGAAAGCTTTTTTTTATATTTTAGAAGAAAACATTTATTATTTACATTACCTTGCTTTCTCTTATATGTTTTCTTACTATTTGTTAGTATACCACAATATAACAGTTAATTCCACTTAGTCTAAAAAGTAAATAATAATAAAAACTTCTGTCTGTAAGGGGGAAAAAATCCACTGCAGCTAGCTCCAATAAGAAGGAGGTTCACTTGTCAATGCACAGATCTCACAAAATCTCAAGAGCAGGAAATGGAGACCAGCAAGTCTGCTATAAACTGGAACTAGGAATGAAAATTCAGGAACTGAGGGACTCACTCTATCTGAGGGGCCATATGATATCTTTCATCCAGGACTCTCTCCATGAGCCTTCTTCAGGCTCCCTCTCGATGGGAGGGAGCCTTCACTTACCCAATATGCCTACCGAGTCCTGAATCTATAAGCCCTTGCAAGTTTCAGTATCAACTACAGATGGGAACAAGACTTCTCCTTTTGCTTCAAGTTTTGTAGAGTCACAGTTTAATTGGCTCAACATAGCTTATGGAAGACCTACTGACCCTGCTCTACCACCATAAGTCAGGTGACCATTTTTGGTCTAGTCAACTCTGGGGCAGGAAGTGTGTTGGGTTCCCTGGCCTGCTGCCTACTCAGCAGGGTACAGGCATAGGGAGAGCCTGTCTAGTGTGATTTTCCAGAACATTTATGCTGTCTGAAACGAGTTGGGGTATGCACACAGAAGCTAGAGGGGTTAATATGGGTTTACAGAATAAATGAATGATTGAATGAATGAAGGTGCATATGGGGGTGATTCAGCAAGAATGCCTAAAGGAAAATCATAGCCCTGTTCCCAAGCAGCATCAACAAGGCATGACTTCATTTGAATTAAAACGTCAACTTAACCTCATCCACTCCTGGGACCCTAAGCACATCCACCCCAAAACTTCCAAGCACTTGTTCTTATAAAAGCTAGAATGAGACATAAGCCATAGAATCAGAGACTATTGAACAGAGGATAGTACCCTAGAGGCTATTATGAGGCTTATTTCCTTTTGCTTCATATCTTTGTTATTTGTGTAAATGTCTGTCTCCCCCAATAAATGTTAGACTCCTTGAATGCCAGAAATGTGTCCCACATGACATCTATGTTCCTAAAGCACCAAATACCTTGTCTTGCTCATATATTTGCCTGGCTTCAAATCCTAGTCTAGCAATACTGGTAATACTGGTTGTGTAACTTTAGCCACTCCATCTCAATTTCCTCATCTGTAGATAATGGATAATAATAGTACCTACCTCATAAGATTGTCATGAGGATTAAATAGCTAATACGTGGCAAATAATTTAGAACAATTCGTGGCACAATTGTAATCTTGTAATCAACGTCAGCCACTGCTAATAGGTGTTGTTTTTAGACTGAGCTGACTTTCCAAAGACTCCTGAGACATCTTTTGACTGAACTCTGCATTGTCATTGCTGTTTATCTATCTCATTTGGGACAGCTGTGACTGTACAACCTCATGGACCCTACTGGCATCTAGAAGTCACTGTTGAGGACATAAGCTGTGTCCAGTCAAAATTAAATTTCAGGCAAAGTTTTGTCACTGGGTCTTGATCCTAGTACACTGTCTTAGGACCCAGGCCCTTTCTCACCTGAGGATGCACCCTCATGTTGTCTGAAAGCTGTGAAGTCCCCTCTACATAGGCACATGCACACACACACACACACAACCTGGAGCACACGGCCCGCTGCCTGCCCTTGCTCTTGTCACTCTTGCTGAGTCCTGGTTCCCCAGGGCCTCTTTTGCCCTGTTCCCTACCACCCCTCCACCCTCCCATTAATAATCTTACATCTCTTGATTCTCCTCTCTCTCTGTCTTCCCAGGTGACAAATAACTCCCTTGGTGGAACTTCCACATGAATAAGAAAGAGGAGAGAACTTTTCTTCCCCCTGCCAAGTTATATGTGTGCATTTTTACAAGAGCTATGGGAAGATAACCTGCCTTTATCTTATTCAAAGGAATGAATCCAATGATGTGCATCTGTCTTAGCTTATTTCTTCTGGAAGCAGAACGTGAGACCTAGACTTGCGTGCAGGGCATTCATTTGAGAGGTGATCCCAGAGAGAGGCAGCACAATGAAGAAGACAAAAAAGGGGGAAAAACCAATAAAATAGAAGTGTGTTTTAGGGTTCCTTCTGCAGGGAATCAGGATTTGACCCTGCTAGGACATCCTGGGAAGTATATGGATGCTTCCGGGCTTGTCCACCTGAAAGAAAGGAGGCAGGAGCATTTATCCCCAGTTCCTGTCCTGCATTGATTGAGGATTGCCCCTACAGGTGTTAACTTTGCACTTCTGGGTTTTACTTGTGCACAAGCCAAGAGTGCTATTGCAGCCTAGAATAGAAAATGGAAAGACTAGAGGTCTGTACATGAGGTGGAATGCTGCCAGTTGGAGGTGAGTCTGAGCTCACAAGAAACTGACTGCCTCTAGTTGAGGCTTGCCAGAGGATGCAGCTCTGCACACTAGAGTGTCTGAGACCACATCGCAGGCCAGGTGGAGGATATGTGAGTATAAGCATCAGAGAGGCAGTAGATAGGGCCCATCCTCTTTGTGTAAGAGACATCTAGCTGAGAATAGAGAGGAGGGTAGTAATTGTCCCCTTACACCACCACCTCCTTGCCCTTGCTGCCTGTTCTTTTTTGGAGGACAACAGGGGCCCCAGACTGAATCAAACACAGCTCCAACCTGTCTGGAGTCCTGAAGCCTGGCTAAGCATGGCAGCACAAGGGCCTAACAGCCCATCCTACCAAGTTGCAAAGTTTGGCTGGATTCAGAGCTGACGCTGTATGACCAGCCTCCCAGATTTCAGGGTTGGCTGTGCTTTTGTGTCCATTTTCACCAAAAGCAACTCATGGCCTGTTCAAAGGAGCAGCAGAACGGTCCTAAAGGGTTCCATCTGAAATGATCATCATTTCTCTTCCTCTGGGGATCTGAGAAACTTCAGGCCAGCCCACCAGACTCAGAAAGAAGCCCCCTGATCTCTGGAAGGTCCTGTTTTATCAGTCTGAGAGACCTCAAGCTGGGTGACTGGAAACTGACATGCCTTCTATTTATTTATGAAATTTGTAACTGTGGAAATTAGCCTTAGAAGTTGTAGACCCATTACTATTAGCTTTATCGTCCTCCTAAGACATACCCTGAGGCATCCTCCAGATTGAATCCTATTGTGCTTTGCAATAAACCCATAATTGATAATGCCACGGAGCTTTAATATGGATGGAGAAATGAAATCTAGAAAGTAAATACATTCAGAATTTTGCTAGCAGGCTGAATTTAAAACTGATTTTCTGAACCTACCAGGATTATTCCTCCTCAATAATGATTTAATTTGAGTGAGCCACCCTGAGAGCTCTTGTGGGTGTGGGGAGGGAGGACAAGTGTAGCCTGGTTTCTCACAGGGGCCCCTTAAAGAACTTTATCCTGCATTTTGCACCTGTAAGTTTGTGAAGATAAAATTAAACTCTGAAATTATACATGATGGGCCAGTAAATAACACAGGCATCCGGGCCCTGGCTGCTGTTCCAGTGTCCTGATGCAATCACCTGTCACTAACGCTGTCAGCAGAGGGACACTGATTCGGTTCGCTTCCACAAGACAAGCAATTATGCTGTGTTCCGACATGAGCAGGGCAGCAGCAGGGAGGGACAGGTCACAGAAAGGAAGGCTGTCTTCATAACTCCTGGCCTGTAAAGAGCCTCTCTGGCTGCAGGTGTTGGGAGAGGCTCCATAGGTGGTCTGCTGGCTGCCTCTTAGGAGAACAGAGCCCTGAGGAAATCCATTTCAGTTGACTCCTAATAGACTTTCAGGGAGACAGGATAAGAGAGTCCAGATTGCCACCTTCTCTTGATCACCTGCCATCAAAGAGAGGGTTAGCAATCAGTTATCCACTGGATGGGATTGTGTGATTCAAAGTTTGACTTCTGGAGCCAGACTGCCTAGGCTCAAGTCATGGCTTTATCACTTGATAATGGTGTGGCCTTGGAACAATTGTGTAACCTCTCTCTGGGCCTCAGTTTCTTGAATTGTAAAAGTGGGATGTGGAAGATTCAATTGTCCAGGAAGCCAATCCTAAGATGGAGACCGGCATGGAGGAAGGTTATTAGGGCACACTCTCCAGACCAACACTTGTGAAAGGGTAGGGAAGGAAGCAGTGTGGGCCGACGGAGAAGTACAGATGTAAAGGAGTCACATCAATGAACGCTTCAGCAGACCTCCCTCTTGTGGTCTGGGGGGGGATCTGACATTGGGATGATCCAGGGTTGGGGGTTCAGGGTTGAGCCTTTGTACTCCTGTATTGATCAGTAGTTGCATGAGGTTTGCTGACTCTTTTGAACTGAGTCATTCTTGAAGAGACTGATAGCTTAGGACCATCTGCAGACAGCCATCCCAGCAAGAGGGTAGGGAGAGGGGCAGAGAAAAAGAAACTCTTGTTCCTAAAGAGGTTGGGAGATTTGAGGGAGGCATACAGTTTTCACTGCAGACAATAAATACAATAACATACTTCACAAACTTAGGTGGCTTAATAAGCATACAGTGCTGATGAGAGCAGTGCCTGGAACAAAGTAGGTGCTGTGGAAGGAAGTGTTAGCTATTTTTATTATAAGGTGCTCAGACCTCTTCCCATTTAAAGAACCCATGCAATTGGCTATAACAGTGCGGGCAATTTTATGGGGAGTGTGCATAAGAGTATGAGAGGAAACGTTAAGGAGCAGCAAGCTCCTGGGTTCAGATGGCCTACATTTATTCCCAACACTTATTGTGAGGAGAAGCAGGCTCTGTGTGTGGAGGCGACACCCCTAACAGAGATGACATGCTTCTTTCCTCTACTAGTTCTGGGTAAAACAATGAAACAGGCCAAGGTGATGTATTCTTCTTTGCATGGGCTGCTATAACAAAATACTACAGGCTGGGTGGTTTAAACAACAGAAATGCATTTTCTCACAATTCAATAGGCTGGAAGTCCAAGATCAAGGTGTTGGCAGAGTTTTCTTCTGAGGTCTCCCTCCTTGCCTTGCAGTGGGCTGCCCTTCACCTGGCATCGTGTGTCCTGCGTGTGCACCCCTAATGTCTTTCTCTGTGTCCAAATTTCCTCTTCTTATAAGTACATCAGCCCTATTGGATAAAGGACCCACTCTAATAGCCTCATTTAACTTAATCATATAATTAAAGGCCCTGTCTCCATATATGGTCACATTCTGAAGTACTGGGGATTAAGGCTTCAACATATGAATTTGGTAGGGGGGATACAGTCATTCCCCTATTTCCTCATTTGAGGTCTGCTCACGCCCTCCAGCTGCTCTTCCTTACCTCATTCCACTCCTCTACTCCTCCCCCTCCCCCACCACCAAATGCTCATCTGGCTGTCCTCTAACCCTGCTACCTCCCTTTGTCCTTCCTGTCAAAGCTTACCTGTTTATCATCCCATTTCCTCAGAGCTATGCTGGGTGACTGCTTTGCTTGTGGCTGAAAACCAAGTTATACTAAGGTATAAATGGCTGAGTATGCTACCGAGGGTTTTAATCGTATTTTTACAATAAAGATACTTCTTGGGGTGGCAATTTCATGGGGATGTGGGTGACTTTTGTTGACGGGTGAATGGTAAGACACTGTGGACCTGGTGAGAATTTGGACTTATTGGCTAAATCACACTGAGATTTTGTCATCTACCCCGGGGCTTCACAGAGTTAACGGTGCACAGGAATCCCCCAGGTATCTTGTTAAAATTCAGATTCTGATTCAGGAGGCGTGGGTGGAGCCTGACGTTCTGCATTTCTAACCAGCTCCCAGCTGCTGCTGATGCTGCTGGTCCAGGTGCCACACTTTGAGAAGCAAAGGCCTAAACCACATGTTTGTAATTTGGGATGTCACCTATGGTTCAGCCCTCAGTGGCTACAATAGCTCTGGCTTTGGGTCATGAGGGTCCCTCTCACAATGCTGAGGGAGATTTCTGGAGAGAACGGACCTCAGAGGCCCTGGCTTCTATGGATCCCAGTCCACATTCTTCTCCTTCAGTGCAATCTTGGACAAGGAGGAAAGGTGAATTTGGGCAGAGGGGAGCAACGGCACAGGAAAAAGGATGGGGTCTCTCATTTGAGGTGCTGTAGATAACATTTAATGAGAAAGTAACCAGTATTTCAAAGGAAGGAGAATATGGAAGCTTCCACAAACCATGTGAACCAAAAGCAGGTATAGACCCAGGGGAGCCATGAATCTGCAAGCCACAGTGGCATATCTGGAATTTGGGACAGAGTTGGGGTTTGGGAGAGCTGGCCAACAATTACCAGTACTAGGCTGGTGGTCTGGGCAATGTGGGTGGGCCAGCTGAATTTCAGGACCATGAGGAGATAGACATTCCCCCCATGATCATCACATTTGGAAGGATTTTGCAACTTAGCTACAACTATTATGTAATAATTCACTCATTTCCAGTTTTTAAAATAAAAAGCAATAAAATTATAAAACAGGGCTTCTGATTAGCGTAATCTGAAGTTTGCTCATGTTTCTTTCAGGAAAGATGTAATGCAAGCCCAAAGCAAAAGTATTTGACTTGTGAGTTGCCTGGTGAGATTCTCAAAAACAAACACGTGCTTCCCCATCTGGATTTTGGAAATACTGACAACAGTGGATGCCTTCCCATTATTTATCTCCTTTGTATCCTGGGTCAAGAGATGTCAAGCTAGCCAAACTGACTTAGCCCAAGACTCATATTAGAGATGACAACGTTTGTGCCCAGAAAAGGTAAAAGAGGACCCTTGGTCCCTGCTGAAGAAGGAAGAACAAAGCAGCAGTATGCTAGGCAGGACTAAAGGCAGGCCAGATCTCTCCCATGAACCAAACAAGGGATAGTTCTTTAAGCCCTCTGTTTCTGGATGTTAAAGGAGGGTGATTGGGAAGAAATGAGTTCCACTTAATAAGTCTTGATTAAGCCTCTGTTTTAAGGAAGGCAGAAACTGTGGTTGACTCTGGAAGGTAGGGATGACCAGCACAGGTTTCTGCCCCAAGAGCCCTAAGTTTGAGTTAGGGTGGTAGGGTGGACTTGAGTTGACATTGAGCCCACCCTGAATCACATGACTTCAGGATACATACTCTTTGGTAAGGCTTTTTTATTTCTGCTAAGATTTTTCTTGATATCAACCCAAAATTCCACTCTCCACTCGTGCATCCCCTCACCCACCACTCATCTGTCATCCATCCAGTGTCTTACAACCACTCCCATATCCAATCCACATATTCACAACCCGTCCACCTATTGGCCCGCCCACTTGCCTCCCATTCTATATCCATGCATCCACTGACCAACCATCCAATCACATGCCCTCTATCTCACTATCAGCCACTACCTATTCATGTCTACTTCTATCCACCATCCACCTAGCTATTCATTCACAAACCCACCCATCTCCCACCTACTTATCTATCCTACCCACCACCTCTCCATTCACTCATCCTTCCACCCACACACCACTCTCCCAGAATCCATTCATCCGTTTGAATATCTATCTCATTCTTTATTCATTCAGCATTTATTGAGAGATATAGTGGTGAATAAGTCCCACTCTATATCCTCTGGACATTCACAATTTAGCATATAAAGATAATATCATTTGATAAAAACTTTACCAGGGAAATAGAACAGGAAGAATTAATGATGAACTGACTGGAAGCATCAGAAAATGGTGCCTAGATGAGAGGGCATTTGAGCTGGGCCTAGAAGATATTATGGATTTCACCAGTCATTCCTGGCAAAGGAAACAGCCTAAACAAGGATTTGCAGGTGTGAAGAAACACTCTGAAGTTTTGGGAATTGTTGTGAACAGCTGATACTTAAGATGGTGGAAATGGGAAAAAGACTGGTAGAAGATAAGGTTGGATAGGTTATCTGGAACCAGTCTTGAGAAAGATTTTGCATCCCATGCTGTGAAGGTTGAACTTCATTCCAAAAAGCCAGAATCATCAAAGTGCCATGACCATTATTTGTACTACAGAATAATCTCTGGTGATAATCATTAAGCTGAGAGAGAGGAAAGAAACAAGAGGCAGAAGAACCAGTTAGAAGATGATTTCATTATTCTAAGTAAGAGAGGGCAGGCATCTGGCTGTAGGAGTGAAGTGGAGATGACAAAATTTGAAAACAATTTGGGTGGTTGAGTCATTTGCATTAGTGTAACTGAGGTTTCTACCAGGGGCCACAGAGTTGACAGTGAGGTTACTTGCTAACATGGAGCAAGAGGAACCAGATGGTGCAGCCAGAGGCAGAGGATGAGAGAAGCAATAATCTGGATTTTGCCTGAGCAACAGGTGAATCTGGAATACTAGAGGCAGGTGGTATTCAGTCCAGAACTCAGAAAAGGTACCCTTCAGGTGGTAGGTGTGGCTGGGGCATAAGGGGTGCATAGAGAGACCAGAAGGGCAAAATAGGATGCTGGGTAGCATGAGACCTTAGGGTGACAACAAAGAATGCTTACCAATGGGAAACAAGGAAACTGGGAAATCAGATGCCAAGTGAGAAGATATTTTTTCGTAAATATTATCATTATTTTGTGTGCTACACTTGTTATTATTTAACTTTATATTTTCAAATCATTTTAGACTTACTGAAAAGTTGCAAAAATAGTGCAGCATTCTCATATACCTTTCACTCTGTGTTCCATAATTTTAATGATTTGCCTAACTATAGTACACTTAACAAAATCAGAAAATTAACATAAGCACAATACTATTAACTAAACTACTGATTTCATGCATGTTCACCAGTTTTTCCACTAGTGTCACTTTTTTTATGTTCCAGGATCCAATCCATGATATCGTGTTCTACATTTAGTTGTGTCTTTTCAGTGTCTTCTAGTCATTGAGGAGAGGAATTTGAGGAGAAAGAAATGGCCCAAGTCAAACACTGAAGATAAGCCTGGTGGGACGAGTATATAAAGACACCATTAGTCTTGGTAATTGTTGGGGTCTGCTCCAGTTTCTATTACTGCATGATAAATTAGCCCAAAGAGTAGTCCCTTAAAACAATAGCAATCATTTTATTATCTCTCAGTTTCAAACAGGGCACAGCAGAGATAGCTTGTCTTTACCCCACGATGTCAGGGCCTCACTAAGGAGACTCAAAGTCTGGGGGCTGGAATCATCTGGAAGCATCTTCTCACACGTGTCTGGTAGTTGATGAGGGCTGCTGGCTGGAACCTTAGCTGAGCTATCAGCTAGAGCACCAACATGTTGCCGCTCTGTGTGGCTGCTGGGCAGGCTTCCTTACAACATGGTGGCCAGATTCTAAGAGTGAGCATCTCAACAGATGAAAGCTGAAGAAATCACACACTGTCACTTCCACCACAGTCATAGACATGCTCAGATTCAGGGTTGGGGGGAACATAAACCCCATGTCTTGATGAGAGCACTGGCAATGTCACATTGTAAGATGATCACATGGTATGGGAAAGTGTTTTATGGACATCTTGGAAAATATAATCGCAATAAGGCTTTCAGTTTTCAGGGGTGTGGTGGGACAAAAAGTTAGGTTGAGAAGAGCATGGGGTAAAATAGCAATAAAGAGGTAGAGAGAACATGTTGTATATTTTCATAGGTAATTTGGTATTTCAAGGGCACAGGACACCTTAAAGAGGAAGCATAGGAAGCAAGTGTTTATTTTAGGAAAAGAGATAAATTGAATGTATAGAGATGACTAGATTGCAGAGATTAAGGAAATAATTGGTGGAACAAATTTCCTGAGAAAACCAGGAAGGATGGCATCATGCAGTTGTGAAGACAATGGGCCCTGGAGCCATATGGTTTGCGTTCAAGTCCTCACTCTCCCAATCACTACTGGGTGGCCTTGAGTAAGTTGCTTCTCCTCTTTGTTCCTCAGTTTTCCCACCTTTAAAATGAAGAAAATGATAGAGCAAACCTTTTAGAGTTGTTCTCAGTAGAAGGTTAACTATTGAAAGTGTGGCTGGAACAGAGTGAATTGCTCAAGGCACATTAGCTACACATAACTAAGAATCAGGACAAGGGAGGTGTCATTCTGAACAAGAAAAAGGAGTTATTCTTGGTAAGGAAAGGGGATGCTTTTCTTCAGAAAAGAATGAAAAACAGAAAAAAGTAAAGTTTGAAGGCAGGGGGGATGGAATCTGGAGAATTTATGCCTCAACTTGCCTTTGATTTGTCTTCCAATTAGGAAATTAGGGCACCTAACAAGATTGAGGGAGCAGTAGCTGGGTTGTGAGCTTGGGGAGAGAAGAAAAAGTTAGGAGCAGCCACCTTAATGTGAAATGGTGAGTGGGGACAGTGGGGCTGGGTGGGGATTCCCTAGGCTGGGCAAAAGATGACCACCTTTTGTCAGTAGTCCTACTGAAGTGGAAAAAGATCAGTTTACAATCTCCTTCTCAGACACAGTTGTAAGATTCTTTCCAGTAGGGTGACTGGTATTGGAGGGCAAAAACAAAGGTTTGGTACTCTGGTGGAAAGACCAAGGCGGGAGGATACTGAGGATGCTGATAAGGTCATAATGCTAATGACTGGCAGTGGGGGATGTCCAAGCCAGTCTGGGAAAGAGAGGTGAGAGTGTTTACTGAGGATTGGGAGAAGAGGAGAGCCTGGGAGCCTGGTGGGCACAGGAGGGTTAGATCAAAGAAATGAGAGAGTGAAAGGATAGGAAATGGTGGTTAGGGAAGAAAATTTCTGAGCTTGCAGCTTTCACATGTACACAGATCATGGCCAGAAAAGGGGTGTACACACAACATTAATTGCTTTGGCCCTTTTCTACCCACTAGGATTCTGCCTTCACTTACTTCCTACCTAGTTGTCTTCTTTTCTGCTGCTGTAACAGAATACTACAGGCTGGGTAATTTAGAACTTTAGAATAAAGAATATAACTTTATTTGGCTCATGTTTCTAGAGGCTGGGAAGTCTAAGAGCATGGCACAGTCATCTGGTGAAAGCCTTCATGCTTCATCATTCCATGGCAAAAGGGCAAATGAGCATATGAGTCAGAAAGAAAAAGGGAGCCAAACTCCCACAATGCCTAGCCCACTCCTGCAACAATGGGATTAATCCATTCATGACAGCAAAGCTCTCATGACCTAGTAACCTCTTAAAGGGCCCACCTCTCAACACTGTTATAATAGCAATTACATTTCAACATGAGTTTGGAAGGGACATTCAAACCATAGCACTGGCCTTTCTCATGAAGCTCACCACCCACCCAACACACACACACACACATACTCACACACAGTCTTACTCGGATCCTCTGATCCCTGTGTTGCTAAGGTTTCTTGCTAGGACATCCCACAAAATCCCTGGAGGCTGCTAATGCTCACCAGAAGAGAAAGAAAGGCTTGAGAGTGTGGAGAACAATAAAGGAGTCACCCAGACTTGAGATAATAAGAAATATTGGACATGTTGAGTGACCCAGCCTGTTAGTGCCAAGAGGCCTGGCATCTCAGTGTGTGAAATGGGGAAGTTATTTTTATGTGAAATTTCACACAGTCTTGTCACCTGGCACATCCTGCCTGGGTGGTGTTGATATAAAAACAACTTGAAAGAAAAACCAGAAAAATGAAGAAGTTCACATTCATTAAGCAAAGCAAACATTTCCCCCCTCTAAAATTAACTCTGAAACTCTATCTTGGTAGTTGATTCTGACAGAGGGAGGGCATGAAATAAAATACAGTATTATTTAGATTTAAGGCATACTTCCTAGTCCATGGGGTTCGGCAAGTTTCTAAAACTGTAGGATTCTTTGCACTATCTAAGTAATAATAACTACAATAATAAAACTTATTTATTGATAGCTTACTATGTTCTGGTCACAATGATAAGCAGTTTTCCTACATTTTCCCACTTAATCCTCATAACACTCCTATGAGGTAGATGTTATAATTCTCCATTTACAGAAAAGGAAACTTAAAGCTTCAATTAAGTAATTTACCCAATATAACACAGGAAGTGATAAAACTAGGATTTGAACACAAGAGTATTTGATCCCCTGAATCCAGATTTGTAGTCACTTTACTATATGGAAAATGTGGAAAAGAAAAAAAATTCACTCAAAAGCAGCATTGTGACATAGTGTTTGGGTGTATTTTCACCTTGCCTCTTTTCATGTTTTTATTTGTGTGTGTTTGCAAGTATGAATCTATGTAATTGTCATATACTGCTTTAAGCAAATTGTCTTCCCCTTCCCAATCAACATTACACAATGCTCCTTCGCCCATGGTACTATCCAGTCGTCCTAGCCATCGTTTTAAATATATTCATAACGTTTCATCTGCTAAATGCACCACAATTTATTCTATCAGTCCCTTGTAGCTGAAAGTTTAGATTTTGGTATTTGCGATGCTGCTGTTATAGCATTCCCATGCATACAGTGTTTTTCAGATTTATGATCTTGTCTTTAGACTAGATTCTTTTGGATAGAAGTGGAATTGCTGAGTCTAGCCATATGAACATTTTTATGGATCTTAATTTGTATTTACCAAATGCCTTCCCAACATAGTTTTATTAATTGACATCATTGTCAGCAATAATTTCACCATGCCCTCAGCAGCACTAGGTAAGGTTTTAGGCAATTTTATAGGAAAAAATGGCACCTCATTATTTTAATTTGCAATTATTTTCTTACTAATGAGGCATGACATTCTTCTAAATGTTTGTGAACTAGTTGTATTTTCTCTTTGGCAAATCATCTACTCAGTTCTTTGCCCATTGAAATATTAACAACTGAATGTTTTTGTTTTCTCTCCATTTTCTGATTTCCATATAAAAATAAATTTGTTGCAGTATTTCATAAATGTTGTGTGCATGTATGTTATATATATAAACGAATATTTTTAACCATGAGTAACTATAAAGTTAAACTGGTTAGTCTCTTTCCTTTCTGGTGTCTTCTATCATTTCAACACATACAAAGTTCTTCCCCCAGAGATTTGCTAAATATGCACTTCTATTTCCTTCTGGTTTTTCTACTATACATTTTAAAAATTGTAGGTCTCTCTTTAATCCATGTAATATTTATTTTGTGTATGTAGTGAAAGAGGATGGCTGACTCCAAAGAAGACCACCAGCCCTTCTTTGAACAATGAAATTCATAGACAATCCAACAACAGCAACAAATGGAAACCAACTAATCATTTCAAATTATTCCTCTGCTAAATCTTTCCAAAGAACTGATAGATTATGTCATAAAATTGACGGGGGAAAGTTTATTTCCCTTCTCCAACCTTTGGTTGAAGGGCTGATAAACTGTGAAATGACTCAAAAGAGAGCAGGCAAAGGGCCTGGGTAGCCCATAAACTGGTCAATAAACCCTCCTCCCCCAACAATTGACAGGTACATATGGAACACCAAGCACCAAGTCAAGAACTCACTGAGAACAGTAATAGGATACAGAGAATAGTTTTCAGTCTTCACTTTTCTAGGCGTCTATGTAGCATATGACACTGTTGGCCAATTTACAGAATCTCCCTACTCCCTTGACTTTCCTTAAATCATCTCCTGTTCTCTGAACTCTTCAACTATTCCTCAATCTCTTTTTCTGGCTCCACTCCTTTAATGTTTATCTTTCCTGGATTTTGTCTTCAACCTTCTTTGTTCCTCCCTCTGCTCACTTTCCCTGGATAAACTCATCTGCTCGCATGGCTTCGATTACCATCTACATGGTGATAATTGCAAAATTCATGTCTCCTCTGAGACTGTCCATTGAGCTGCTCACAAGACACATCTATCTGGAGGTTCTCACCTGTGCTTCAAATCTATTAGATCCAAAATGAGCTCACCAGGCCACACTATCACTACCACTACCAAAATAGGCTCTTTCATTTCTCTTTCTTGGATACACTGGCTCACTAAAGGACCACATTTTCCATCTGGGTAACACTGCCCCAACCCAGTTCTTTTCATTCTACCTCCTTCAAACCCCTTAAATCCATCTCTGCTTTTTGCATCCATATGTAACCTCTTTGGTTTCAGCACCTATGTGGATTGTTGCAGTAGTCTCAAAACTGGCTTCCTGGACCCACTTACAGGAATCCCCCATGGAATTTCCCAGGAAAGATGCACAGGGCCTTTTGTAATAAAGCCCATGCTTACTTTCTCATTCTTATTTCTTTTCCCTCCATCTCCCATACCCTACACAATAGCACGACTTTGTGCATGCTATTCTTACTGTCCATAATGCCATCTTTTGCCCCTGCATCCTCATTTCCAAGCTTTTGGTAGTCTTAGCGGGTCTCCTTGGCTACACCATGCCTGGACTTCATGTGCATTCTGTTAAGGTGGAGATGAGAATCAGACCCCCACCAGCCTGTCCCTTCCTCATCCTCTTGGGGCTCATCTCTGGGAATAGACACATAATATTTCGTGAGGTTCACTCTAATAAGGTTAATGGCTGGTCTAAATCCAGGTCAGAAAGCTGGATAAAGTCTTTTTTCTGCCTTTTTAGGGCTTATTTGGGGACTGCCGACTTGTGAGAAAGCCAAGATGAAAGTACAATTTGATTTCCATTTTTTTAAAAAGAAAACTCACGTGTGTTTCATTCTTCACACTTGGATGCTCTTTAGTATTCTTTGTAAGATTCTTTCTCCAGGGTGGCTTAGCTGAGCTATGTGGCTCTTGAATAAGCTGCGGGGCCAGACCTGCATTTGCATACATAATCAGAACTGCCTGTCTGCACTAGTCTCCCCAGGAGGCATCTTGCTTGGGAAAAGGCTCAGGCTGCCCCCTAAAATGTGGGTGGCATCTTCCTGGCTAAGAGGACACCTGACTGCTCAAAACAACACAGTTTCTGAATGCCAGCGAGGTCTTCATATAGCCAAATTGGGTCAGCAGATTTTGTGTTCTTCATCACTTGTTCCTGTTTGATTTATTAGGCTGCTACTATGTGCCAGGCATTGTGTGGGTGTTGCTGATGCTGTCTTAGTTTGGGTTCCCCCAAAAGTAAGCCTGAGACAAGGCCTAAGATACAGATTGTTTATTGAAAAGAATACCTAGGAGGCACAAGCAAGGGAATGAGAAAAGTGTGGCAGAGAAGGAAGAAAATCTGGTGACTTTAATAAGCAGGTTACCGCTGGGCAACTTAGGCGCCATCTCCCTGAGGACTCTCTGAGGCACCGTGTAGAACATCCTGGGAATACTCTTAAAAGAGGACCAAAAGCCTGGGGCATCAATCCACAAACTCCCATCCCTAGGGTGTTAACTTCTTTGGCCCCAGAGGTATTAATTTCCTTACATTACAGGGTTATGCCTACTGCAGCAGAGCATGCTCCCAAGGTTCTGGGGAAATCCTGAGACACAAAAGCAGAAAAAGGCAGGCACTTGAGGTTGGAAGTTATCAGTGTACTTTGGACCATACACTGTGGCTGCAGGTAACTCGGGTCGGCCAAGGTGATACAGGCTGAGGATTAGACATCAACAGGGTCTGCTACAGATGGAGAGATGAATTAGACATGCTACTTCTGCCCTCAAAGAACTCATTAGCTCATGGTAAAGACAAACAAGCAATCTAACCACCAGATGCTGGGATAAGTCTTGGCTTGGTGGTCAATACAACCTGCATGGGGGCATGTAATTCACCCTGGGCTGGGATAAGTGAAAGATCAGTGATATTTTCCAGGAAGACACAATAGTTGGGCCAATCCTTGAAGGATGCACATTCTTCGGGCACAGAAGGAGGAGCAATGAACTTTAGGGTGCACAGGCAGTAAGCCCTGAGTGTGCAAGGCATGTGCAGTGTGAAGTGCAGGCTGCCTGGCCTGGCCAAAGCACTGGCTGCATTATAGGGAGCAGTAGGAGGTTGACCAGAATGTAAACAGGGACCAGATTCTGCAGGAACTTGAATCTGCCTGAAGAAGGCATTTAAATTTCAGCCCCCATGAGGCAATGAAGGCCCATCAGTGTTTAAATAGTGACATGTTCTGAGCTTTAGCAAGCTCTCTCAGAGAGCAGCTTTGAGGGTGGGTTGGATGGTGACAGGTGAAATTTGAGCCCAAGGATCATGATTAGGAGTTTTGCCAGTCAGGCTCTGGGCAGGAAACAGATGGCACTCTCAAAAGGAGTGGAAGAGTTCCCAGACATCAGAGAGTCCCATGGCTGTAAGAGAGGGCCACTCAACAGGAGCTGGGGCCTTAGGTAGAGGAAAGCAGCCAGAACCAACCTCAACCTGGCATGGAGGGTGGAGGAGCCAGGGGAACAAATATTCTCACTTGTCTGCTTGCCCACCCTCTTAGCTCCTGCCAGAAACTCTCCTTGGTAAAATCCAACCAGAAGCCAGATGGTGGGGCTTCCCAGTTGATGTACCCCACAAAAGCCAGCCTTTCTGGAGTTCAGAGCAGGGTGGATGATATAGTTTGGATCTGTGTCCCTGCCCAAATCTCATGTCAAATTGTAATTCCCAATATTGGAGGTAGGGCCTGGTGAGAGGTAATTTGATCATGCTGGTGGGTTTCTCATGCATGGTTTAGCACCATCTCCCTTGGTACTGTCCTTCTATCAGTGAGTGAATTATCATGAGAGCTGGCCACTTAAAAGTCTGTAGCACTTTCCCCATGTCTCTCTTGCTCCTGTTCCTGCCATGTGAGATCTCTCACACCCCCTTTGCCTTCTGCCATAACTGGAAGCTTCCTGAGGCCTCCCTAGAAGCAAAAGCCACCATACTTCTTCTATAGCCTGCAGAACTATAAACCAGTTACACTTCTTTTTTAAAAAAATATATATTACCCAGTCTCAGGTATTTATTTATAACAATGCGAGAATGAATAATACAGAAAATTGGTGCCACTTCCACATGTTTAGGTATAAAAGATACCTGTATAAAGATAGCTAAAAGTGTGGAAGTGACTTTGGAACTGGAAAACAGGCAGAGGTTGGAAGACTCTGGAAGGCTCAGAAAAAGAAAGGAAGATGAAGGAAAGTTTGGAACTTCCTAGAAACCAGTTAAACTGTTGTGAGTAAAATGCTGATAGTGATATAGACAGTGAAGGCCAGGCTGAGGAGGTCTTAGATGGAAATGAGGAACTTATTGGGAACCAGAGCAAAAGTCTCTTTTGTTATGCCTTAGCAAAGAAATTGATTGCATTGTGACCCTGCTCTAGGGATCTATGGAACTTTGAACTTGAGAATGATTATTTACAGCAGGGGTCCCCAACCTCCAGGCTACCAACTGGTACCAGTCCGTGACCTGTTAGGAACTGGGCTGCACAGCAAGAGGCAAGCAGCCGGCGAGTGAGCATTACCACCTGAGCTCCACCTCCCGTCAGATCAATGATGGCATTGGATTCTCACAGGAGCATGAACCCTATTGTGGACTGCACATGCAAGGGATCTAGGTGGCATGCTCCTTATGAAACTCTAACTAATGCCTGAAGATCTGAGGTGGAACAGTTTCATCCTGAAACCAACTCCCTCCACTCTGTCCATGGAAAAATTGTTTTCCATGAAACTGGTCCCTAGTGCCAAAATGATTTAGGGTATCTGACAGAAGAAATTTCTAGGCAGTAAAGTATTCAAAGTTTGGCTGTTTCTAACAACCTATGCTCATGTGTGGAACCAAAGAAATAACCTAAAGTTGGAACTTATATTTAAAGGGGAAGCAGAGCATAAAAGTTTGGAGAGTATGCAGCCTGTCCATGTGGTAGAAAAGAAAAGCCCATTTTCAGGGGAGGAATTCAAACAGGCTGCAGAAATTTGCATAAGTAAAAAGAAGTCAAGTGTTAAGACCCAAAACAATGGGGACAAGGCCTCAAGCATTTTGGTGACATTCTTGGCAACCCCTCCCATTACAGGCATGGAGGCCTAGGAGAACTGAATGGTTTTGTGGGCCCTGCTGCTCTGCACAGTCTTGGGACATTGCTTCCTGCATCTGGACTGCTCCAGTTCCACTCATGGCTCAGAAGGGCCAAGGTACAGCTTGGGCCACTGCTTTGGACAGACCATAAGCCTTGGCAACTTCCAAGTTGTATTAAACCTACAGATGCACAGGGTGTAAGAGTTGAGGCTTGGGAGCCTCCGCCTCAATTTCAGAGGATGTATGGAAAAGCCTGGATGTCAAGGCAGAAGCCTGTTGCAGGGGCAGGGCCCTCACTGAGAACCTCTACTAGGGCAGTGTGAAGGGGAAATGTGGGGTTGAATTTCACACAAACAATCCCAACTGGGGCACTGTCTAGTGGAGCTCTGAGAAAAAGGTCATGATCCTCCACACCCCAGAATGATAGATCCACCAGCAACTTGCAGCACCCTGTGCCTGGAAAAGCTGCAGGCACTCACCACCAGCCCATAAGTGAGGCCATGAGGGCTGAACCCAAAAAGCTACAGGGGCAGAGTTTCCCAAGGCATTGGGAGCCCACCCCTTGCGTCAATGTACCCTGGATATGGGACATTGAGTCAAAGGAAATTATTTTAGAGATTTAAAATTTAATGACTGCCCTGCTGGTTTTAGAACTTGCATGGAACCTATACCCCTTTTCTTTTGGCCAATTTCTGCCTGTTGGAATGGGGTATTTACCCAATGCCTATACCCCCATTGTATCTTGGAAGTAACTAATTTATTTTTTTATTTTACAGGCTCATAGATGTAAGGGACTCTAGCCTTGCCTCAGATGAGACTTTGGACTTTAGAGTTCATGCTGGAACAAGACTTTGGGAATTATTGGGAAGGCATGATTGTATTTTGTAATAGAAGAAGAACATGAAATTTGGGAGGGGCTGGATGGAATGCTATAGTTTCGATCTGAGTCCCTGCCCAAATCCAGTGTCAAAGTGTAATTCCCAATATTGGAGGTAGGGCCTGGTGAGAGGCAATTGGATCACAGAAGTGGGTTTCTTACTAATGGTTTAGCACCATCGCCTTGGTGCTGTTCTCATGATAATGAGTTCTCATGAGATCTGGTTGTTTAAAAATCTATGGCACCTTCCCCATCACTCTCTCATACTCTTGTTCCTGCCAGGTGAGGTGCCTCATTCCCCCCTTTGCCTTCTGCCATTATTGGAAGCTTCCTGAGGCCTTCCCAGAAGCAGAAATGCTATGCTTCTTGTACAGCCTGCAGAACTGTGAGCCAATTAAGCCTGTGTTCTTTTAAATTACCCAGTCTCTGGTATTTCTTTATAGCAATGTGAGAATGGACTGATGCAGTGGAGAAGCACAAATGCTGGATCTAGAGTGGCAAACAGAATATCCAGCCTAGGAGGTCCCTGAAGTTGGCCAGGCCAGAGGTGGAAGCAGGTGAAGTTATTTTGAGACTACGGAGTTTGAATAGCCTGAGGCAATCTCTAGTGGAGGTGGTGAGTGATCTGGAGACACCAGGCTGAAATTTCTGCTGCTAGAAGATCATTTCTTGGATGCTGAGCTTTTTCTAATGAGTACATACTTCAGAGAGGGGCAAGACTTTGTTTCCCATCTGCCTTTAACTTCAGTGTAAAATGGAGCATTGATGACAAGTAAGAACAAAGCTTGATTGAATCTTTGAGAAGAAAAGGGCATTGTGGAGAGGGGGCCCCCATATGTCTCTATGAAGTCATGTTGGAACTTTGTTTTTTTTTTTTTTTT
>NW_012111253.1:4046991-4077782 GCF_000951035.1 Colobus angolensis palliatus
TCTTTGTGGCGTTCTCTGTATTTCCTGAATTTGAATGTTGGCCTGCCCTACTAGGTTGGGGAAGTTCTCCTGGATGATATCCTGAAGAGTGTTTTGTTGGAACTTTGGTAGCCACAGGCCAACAGGAGGGGAAGGGAGACAACACAACTCTGGAGACAAAGGGCTAAGAAAATAGAGTGCTGGAAGACATTGGAGAAAAGCTTAGCCTGGGCTGCCAGTGTCAAGCCTGATATTATCTAGGAATCTGTAGAATTACACAGAAAAAAAAAAAGCCAGCTTCATGAAAACCCCATTGTTATACATACATATGGTTCCTGCAGCCACACATAGGCAGTACATAAAGATAATTCCCCTGTATTAGTCTGGTAGGGCTGACGTAACAAAGTGCCAGAAGCTGGGTGGCTTAAACAACAGGTATTTATTGTCTCACAATTTTGGAGGCTAGAAGTCCAAAATCAAGGTGTCAACTAGGCCACACTCCCTCTGAAGGGAGTGTTCTGGTCTAGGAAAGGATTTGTTCCTGGTCTTCTCTCTCACCTTCTGGTAGTTACTTGGCTTTTGGCCACACGATCCCAGTCTTCACATGGTGTTCTCCTTGTTTGAGTCTTTCTGTGTCCAAATCTCCACTTTTAATAAGGACACCAGTCATATTGAATTGGGGACCACACTCATGACTTCATCTTAACTTTCATTTGCAAAGACCCTGTTTCCAAATAATATCACATTTTAAGGAATTGCGGTTTAAGACAAATCTCTTTGGAGAGTCATAATTCAACCTATAAAGCCTCCCAATACTCACATGGAGTTGTTGTGACTCACTCCTCCTAAGGTCAATCTTTGTATGGAGCCCAAGGAGTCTTGGGGATGGCAGCCCCAAGGTTTGAGAGCATTGGCCCAGCAATCCTCCCTATGGCTGCAGAGCGTAGGGCTGGCATGGAGCCACAGAGAGAGGAGTCCTTCCTGGAGGGCCTTAGGGAATTTTTTACATAGAAAATACAAAATGTAGGCAGAGAGACCCACAATTGAATTTTAGGTATCTAGAAACTATGATAGTGATGTGGTATATTTATTACACAGTTGAGTCATGCCAATGTCTGGACTTGGATTTCCCCTGATCAGACCCCAAGATGAGGATTTGAGTGCGACCATTTATTTGGGAAGTGGTCCAGAAGGCACCATGAGAAGGTGAAGCAGTGAGAAAGGGAAGAACGAAAGCCAGTGGAGAGTGAGCAGATGGGTGTAGTACCAGCATGGGCAACTGGGGCTCAGGCCCATGGGAGGTCTCTCAGAGACTGCATGGATCATGAACATGCCTTGGAGTGGAAGCTGGGACTTTTATCCACCAATTCACATCTCTCGTTGGTGGAGGGTTCCTCCAGGGCCAAAGAACAAGCTCAGGCAGAAAGAGGCAGGAAGCCACCAGCAGAATGACAGCTGACTGCAATTAACCTCCTGAGTGGACCACAGGGATGTGGCAGGGGCACCAACAGCTTCTGGTGGCCCCATGTGTGGCACTTGAACCTCACAACAAAACTTTAAAATAGGTATTCTTATCCTCATTCTGCAAACAAGGAAATGAAGGTTGAGGGGTTAAAATTATCCCAAAAGTCATAATTTAGTAAGTAGCTTACCTAGGATCATAACTAATTTCTATATTATTTTTGGGCCAATACTCTGAAGCAGAAAACTTTATGACTTCCCAGCTGATCTGTGTTTTGTGTTATCTTACTCTGAAAAGACAGAATTTTTTTTTTTTTTTCTGAGTTGGGTCTCAAACTATGGTGATACAAAGTAGAGACATACAGTGACTCTGTAGAAAGGTTACACCCCAATGCCAGCCTTGTGAAGATGAACTTAGTTCTCTTGAAGTTTCTCTGCATGGTGCCCTGAGATTCGTTTTTGAGGATATGTGGATAGGAGGGAGAGACCCCTGCCCAGACCCCCCGTTGAAAGTCTTTCATGGGAGTGTGCCTGGATGTCAGGACAGAGCTCCACAGCAGCCACATCCAAGTTTCAGTTGGCACCCATGTGGTTCCCAGGCTTGCTGCTGCCTTACCTTCCCAGTCGTTCACAAGGCCTGGGGCAACAGGGAGACCCTGAAGTGGGGCCGCTTAAGTCTTCCCATCACCTACCGCTGCGATGAGATTCTCCCCCAGTTGGCTTGGAGTGACAGTGATAGATTAAATGCACCAATTAAATTAGATCCTATTTTAAAGAGCTTGAGCTGGATTTACTTTTAATTATAGTGCTGTGCTTGCTGATGAGGTATTGTCGAGGACTTAACAATTGGTTGATTGTGCATCCGAGTGTTCAGAGAGCAGTTTCTGGGAGAGACTGGAGATGGCTTTCTTCCTAAGGAGCTCCTTGGGATAAGACAGAGGAGGGAGGAGGCAGGTTGAGAAGGAGAGAGGGTGGGGAATATGTCCTATCTCCACTGAGAATCCATCTCTCTTCTTCTTGTTTTCTACTTTATGAGTCCCATGTTATTTGGAAACTTAATGAGCCCAGAACAGGGTAGAGAAATGGGCCAGAGGCCATGGAGTCAAGCTGACCTGGGGCTCCATCATACCTCTGCTCCACTTAGCTGAATGTGCTACCTGGGCCCAGGTAACTAACCTGTCCTATCTGAGCCATAGTTTGCTTTTAATGTTTAATTAATTCATTCAACATGTATTTCTTGAGCTTCTAGGATGCACTGACATTGTTCTAGGTGATGAGAATAAAGCAGAAGAAAAAACAATAAAAACAAATATCTGTCCTTGTGGAACGCACATGCTCATGGCTGGGGTCAAGATGCGGGGGCAGAAATAAACAAAGATAGCACACAATATCAGGTAGTGGGTGGCAAATGCTAAGAGAGAACATGAAGTGGATTTAAAACGTGGGACAAGAGGCTCTATTTTAGACAGTGGTCAGGAAAGGTCTCTCTGAGGGTGGCATTTGAGCAAATTCTGGAAGCAAGTGAGGGGCTAATCCATGTGGCCATCTGAGAATAGCCAAAAAAAGAGTAAATGCAAAAGTCCTTGTCCCTGGGCTGGTGGAGTCCCAGCTGCCCCCGCTAGACCTTCTGCCCTGCTAGCCACCAAGTTGTGTCTATGTGACCACTTCTCGCTGCCTTAAGGGAGACAGATTCTCAGACCTTTGTGATTGCCCTTCTGGGGATTCAGCCACTGGAGGTGCTGACCTACATACAATCTGGCCCAGGAGGGAGTGCAGTGCCCATGTACCGATTAAGTGATGCATGCTTACAGTCCCCATTGAGTATGCTACTTTCAGGACCCAACTCTTTGCTATAATGAAAAAGAAGAAGGATTCAGAACAAAAACCCATGAGCCACGTTTACACATGCATAGTTTTACTTGACAAGTACTGTGGACCGTAAATCTAGATGCTTGGGTTTTGGTCTTTTCCTTGCCTGACATTTGCAAAGTAAGTAAATTTGAGCAAATTTTTTACCCCTCTGAGCCTCAGTTTTGTGTTCTAGAAAATGTAAAAATGAGAACAGTGTACTAGACCTTGATGATATCTTGTAGCTAAGGATAATGTTGGGAACAAGATTTTGAGAATCATGGAATCATGGAAAAGGAGATTTAAAAAGGCCTAGGAAGAGGTCAGAGAAGCTCCCAGACTTAGCCCCCAGACATGGGAAAGTTTCCAGAAATCTTTGCTTCAGGCTTAGAAGTGATAACCCCATCAACAGCTGGGATGGCAGAAGAGTTCTTCCCATGACTCAGTTGGGTTCTCCAGAAGCAGAATGAGATGGGGACCCAAGTGAAAATAGTTTATTTTAGAACTAATCCAAAAAAGCACTAGTAAAGAGAGTGGAGAAATAAAAGAAGGTGTCACCAAGTCAGTTGCCACTGTGGGCAACTGGAACTTAATCCTTCTAGGAACCACTGAAAGTCAGCACGGAATGTGTGCCTCAGAGTTAGCCCACCTGAGGGTGATGAAGCTGGGGTATTTATATGCCCAGTCCTGTCTGTCAATGGCTAAGGGTTGCTCTGCAGAATTAGAAGGGATGTTAATCATTGGTACTTCTGGCTGTCAGCAGCAACAGGTAAAGTATGCTTCTTGTACTAAGAAAGCCCTGAAACAAGGGAATAAAGGAATTGGTGGCTGGAAGTTGGGTGGTATTCTTTAAAATATTAATGGCAAGAGGATATGGGCTGGATTCTGACACCATCTACTACAACCTCCAGAATAGGCAAAACTGCCCCAGATCAGCCTTGCAGGCAGAGGGCCCCGAGCTTATGCTCCGGACCCACATCATAGTGGGCCACCCTTCAGTTGCAAGTGACAGATCTGCTCCCTGATCCAAGGTCTACACCTGTGTGGTCAGGCCTCTGGCCTTTGGGAAGTATTAGGGACAGGAACCAGGAAAAGAAAACCTATCTAAGAGACACAAAGCTTAGTGCCCCATGCAGTTCTGTTTGCCATAGAAGCACCATGTGCTCAGCCCCTCAGACAGTGGATAATCCTGGCAGGTGGGGATGTTTCCGTGTGACGCCCCCTGCAAGGAATGCTATTCCCTGACTGTCAAGAGAGTAGCTGGCAGTATTGCCATGGCAACCAACAAGAGCCCACCCAAGGACTCCTCTGGTGACAGAAGAGATGGAACAGAAACGGCCATTGCCAGGAAGTGCACCTCTATGGCAGGTGGCCAGAGCCAAGATAGTTTTCCTTGCTCTTGACATTGTGATTTTGACCCACATTATGCACACACACTCCCTACTCTAGACTGGTTGGGCCCTGGAAAACACCTGTCATAATGTTGTGCCGACTTGCTGGGTAAGCAGGAACAAGTGGGTGTCTGTGTTTTCCCCTCCATAAAATGATTCAGATGGTACTGGTTCCTTGGCCTCCACCGTGGGAGGCAGCAAGAGCTGACGCAATCACGTCTGGGAGGCATTTGGAGCATCTTGAAAGAAAGAGGTTGTCAAGAATTCCTGTTATAAGATCCTAAAGTATTTTTTTCTTTTAATTTTAAACCTTATGAGTTTTCAAATTGCATTTAAGGTATTTCAAACCAGCAGCTGTTCTGAGAGCTGCTGACCACAAAGTGAAGGTAAAAATAAAATTTGAATTAAGAAGATGTGCTCCTGACTTGTGGCCAGATTCCAGTTTGGATCTTAAAAGCTTCCTCCCTGGCCAGCTTCCTGTGCTGACCCCCAGGGTCACTTAGCTCTGAGCGGCTGTGTATTCTTTGCCATTAGATATTGAAAACAGGAAATGAAGGGGCCTGTCGGGGGATAGTAAAGCTTGAAACAACTTCAGAGAACAAGCTGATGAAGTCATAGATCTTATCTCCTTGTCTTTTCCATGTCGGGTTTCTTTAAAGATAAGGTAGTGAATCAAAATGTGCTGCTTTTTTTTCAAGATGGAAGCAGAGGAGGATTTCTTTAATATCCCCTTCCCTTCCAGTGTTTCCAAAGATAACCAGATGAGAGAAATGCCTCGATCCTGTGCACGTGCATGTAAAATGCGATTACAGGACAATTTTCCCATCGTGGTCCCTGAGGGCTAGGGGATGAGAGGGAGGAGGGATGAGGCTTGGGATGGAGAGGAGGCAGGTAGCCATTGAGACTTGTGTTGTTGATGATGGTGATGATATTGATGTTGTTGTTATTGTTGTTTTGTTAAGGCAGTGCTCAAGCTAGAGGGGTCGTTGTGGGCCTATGGCCAGTTTATACTGTAGAACTGGATGATGGGCACTGTCAGGGGCTGGAGGGAAAAGGAAAATCTTGTGTATTTGGATGGGACACACCCAGCAAGAATGCCCGTCCTGTGGGCATATTCCTAAGTGCTAGGTCCCCAGGCTGGGCTGGCTCAGACAGCAGTATTATGTGGAGAGTGGCTGAAAGCACCCCAGGAGGACAAGTGTGAGATGGGACCAAGGAGGGAAGGCAGGCATTGGAATTGGACACATAGGTGCGATGGTAGGGGGAAAGGCCATGGGTCATGAGCACAGGCGCTGAGAGGAACAGGGAAGGTGGGAGGCGGGCGTGGGACAGCTCAAGGGAGCAAAGATCCTAGGGTGACTAAGAACACAGGCAGACCTCGGATCTCTTTGGGACTAGCAGACTTCAGTTCAAATGTGACTCTGCCGTAGGGATGTGATCCAAGCCTCAGTTTTATTTTCCATAAAACTGGTCAATATCTCTATCATGGGACTGTTATGGAGAGAAAACAAGGTCACCTTTTTTTAACATGCTTGAGGCTGTGAATTGTGCAGGGTGCTGTAAGGATGTATTTATGTAGTTCCACCAATTTGGTGCTGGGGGAGGAGCAGCCCACCAAGTTAAACGGAATACGCAAAAGTAGATGCTAAGCTTATTTATGAAACAGCTTCTTTGGCCTTTTGGTGAACCTAGAGAACAATTTACTTCTGGCAAGGCAAAACTGTGATGAGAAAAAGATTCTGGGCTTTGTGAACTGTTTGGGGCAGCTCCCTGGGAAAGGAGGCCCCTTGACTCTCTTGAACAGTAGACACCTGGCCTTGGCCCTGCCCTACCCTGCCAAGGGTGATAAATGTGGGTCAGGCCCTACAGAGGTCAGGCTTCTTCTCTCTTGAGGCAGTTAGGGAAGAGGAACTTGCAGGAAATGAAGTAGGAACGGCTCTATGGGATTAAAGGGACTGGGGAGGCATGGCAGGCAAAACACAGAGGGGATTGGGGATGGGAGAGGTTACACAGTGCACGACTTACACAGCTATATAGAGGAGCCCAGGAGTGGGTATGTGAGAATAAACAGAATTAATTAGAGCAGAGAAAGGCAACAGGCAGGGCAGCAGAGAGAAGAACACAGGGGATGGCTATTCCAGGTTTGATTTCATGTGTGGTCCAAAGAGAACTGAAGGGCTGTTGCCTTTGGTGTTCTTTCTTCTGCTGAATAGTCTATCATAAATGAAAAAGCACAATCCATGGGCTATCTGCTTGTCCCAAAAGAAGGAAAAATAGAAGATGAATTAGTATCTCCAGGAGAGGGACTCAGCAAAGAAGCTTGTTGTCCCCTCCCCACTTCTCTCCATCCCCCACCCTGCATCCCTCCTGGAGCACAGGTATGGTATGAGTCTTTTCCAAATACTCTCCCACCTCTGCTCACACACCCCATGCTCCCAATCCCTTCCACTCCTCAGGCCATCACACCCTTCCATAGGCCCTAGGAATCTCCCTTCTGATTAGAGTAGAGTCTTATGTTCACATTCACAGGTGGGTATTGGGCTTTGAAATCCCCTTCTGGGTGAAAAGAATCTTTCAGGTGAGGCATTTTAATGAACTTTCTCCACGCATCTTGGAGCAGCCTGGTATTCCCACTGGACTCTTGGGAGCCAGGCTCTTCTGGGTGGAGTTGGCGGTGATTGGAAGCCTTTAAACCAGTTCGAGAGTGCCAGATGCCTCCACTCTCCATGCCCATAAGTAGCCAGGACAACCCTTCAGTGTAAGGAACAACGAACACCATCCTCTTGGTCAGTGATTATCAACCCTGGCTTCCCAATAGTCACCAGGGGAGCTTAAAACAAAAATGCTAAGGCCGGGCGCGGTGGCTCAAGCCTGCAATCCCAGCACTTTGGGAGGCCGAGACGGGTGGATCACGAGGTCAGGAGATCAAGACCATCCTGGCTAACATGGTGAAACCCCGTCTCTACTAAAAAATACAAAAAAACTAGCCGGACGAGGTGGCAGGCGCCTGTAGTCCCAGCTACTCGAGAGGCTGAAGCAGGAGAATGGCTTAAATCCGGGAGACGGAGCTTGCAGTGAGCCGAGATTGTGCCACTGCACTCCAGCCTGGGCGACAGAGTGAGACTCCATCTCCAAAAAAAAAAAAAAAACCCCAAAAATGCTGTGCTCATTCCACCCTGAACCAATGGAACTAGAATCCCTAAGTATGGAGCCCAGGGATCTCTATTATCTTTCTTAAAAGCTCTTCCAGATAATTCTCATAACTAAGTTTGAAAAATTACTACTCTAAGGATTTAAGTGACTCTAAATAGGAACTCACAATCCCTCTCTGGACTTCAGTTTACCCACCAGAAAAACAAGGGAGTTGGACTTGGTAATCTATATATTCTGTTATTTCTACTATTCTGCAACTCTGCCAGGGCAGCAGGTAAGATACCCATATACATATACTCATGTCATGAATATATGGCCGTTCAAAACACATACACACACACACACACACACACACACACACACACACACACCTGTGCCCCCAGAGAGCCATACCTCCTCTTCAGCCAGACTTTTGGGGGCACTTGTCACATCTCAGGTTCTGGGGGTGGGGGGAACCTTTGGTGGCTTAGATCAGTCAGAACACCCCATCTCCTTAACCGGGTTTGAGCCTCTGGAGCAATACTGGAGCCTCTGCATGGTGATGAAGGAAAGGTGAGAATGTTCCTTTGTTTCTCTGGAGCTACAAGAAGAGATTCTCTCTTCTACTGGATGATAAAGGGCATATACAGGAGGCTCTGCTACTCCTGCGCTACCTACAACCCCCAGAGGAAGGCCTGTGAGCACTTCAGCATACATAGGGTGGGTCGAGTGCCTCTGAACTGCATTGTACAGTGCTGGTTGCAGAGCAAGGCCCAGAGTGGGGTGAGGGCATGGATGGGAAGCCTGGTAGAAGAAATGTTTGCCTAAGAACCCATTGTACCATGAGAGAGATCATGACAGCCCAGGGTTGGAGGTTCTTCATTAGGCTCTTAGGCAGTGGCTCTGACATGAAAGAAAGGTGCCCATCCTGGCACCAAGTATCTGTCAATAGGCAATTTTTTTTTCATTTTGGTAAAGACAGGGGGGTCTCAATATGTTGCTCAGGCTGGTCTCGAACTCCTGGCCCCATGCCATCCTCCTGTCTCACCCAAAGTGCCGGGATTACAGGCGTGAGCCACCGCACCTGGCTAATAAGTGTTTGTTCAATGAACGAATGAATGCTGGATGCGAGCAGAGGGTAGCTAGGAGCACAGCACAGTGAGTGTGCCACCCTGTAACAGTGAGTAACTGACCAAAGGAGGAAGAATGTGGGGCCCCTGATAGATACAAGGCTCTGACTCTGGAGAGATGGGGAACTGAGCCGAGAGGAGCAAGCTATGCATGAGATGAGTTATGCATGAGATGAGTGGATGAAGGATGGTCACATCCGAACAAGAACTGGGGAGGGGTGCTAGGGCAAGCTCACATAGGACCATCCTGGTGAAGCCAAGGAGAGAACTTCAAGCCAGAGTTCCAGAAATTTCACTGAGGTAACCGGAACCAGTGACTAGTCTTGGTACTGTTACTGGGGCCTTTTCTTATTCACACTCCAGCATGATGGGGAAAAAAAATAGATTATTTGAGAAACTCAGTTTATTCAGTTTCCTCAGTCTGAGGTATGTCATTTTTGATGTTCAACTTACTTTGATTAGAAATCCCCATCTTGCTATGTCTCTTCTCTAGCACCTGCTGCTACCCTTCCTTCTCTCTGTGCATCCCATAATGAGCCCAAGTGCTGCCAGAGCACACTTGCTCAAGGAGTCAGAAAAATTGAGAAAATCTTTTTCAGCCATGGTCTCATTATCATCATTCACCAAATGGTCCTTGCATTCCTAGGAAACATGTTCCAGAATCTTAACACAAGTTTGGTTTGGAATAGCCAGACTGGAAGCAGCCCAATATGCATCGAAAAGGGCATGGATAGATGGATCAGCATATATTCATACAGTGAAGTACTACACAGCAAGGAAAATGAGCAGCAACATGGATGAATCTCATAAATGTAATATTGAGCAAAAGAAGCCTGATACAAGAGTCCAGATCATATGAGTTCATTTACGTATCTATTTCAAAAGCAGGCAAAAGGAAGATGTGGTGTTAGAAATTAAGATGTATACAGTGGAAGAAAGGGGCATGATGAGAAGAGGGCATGAAGGAGGCTTCTAGGGTGTTGGTTTTGCTTTATGTCTTGACCCAGGTGGTGCTTGACACAGGTAGTGCTTGTGTGGTCATTAAGTGAGCTAGACATTCATGGATTGTGTACTTCTGCATATGTGTGTTTTAATTCATAATAAAAGAAGTTTAAAGTCCATAATGCCATCACCCAGGAAGCAGGGAAATGCTGATGTTACACAGTCTAAGTCCGACTTTGCTCCATGGTGTGGAACTAGGCATGCAACTCCAAGGTTTACACTTGTCTGTGGTAGTGCCAGATCACAGTAGAACTGGGCTCCTAGGTTTACTTCTTTCTAAATATCTGTGTTCTAGATGCCCTCATAGGCAACTTTCCAAGGACACACCAGCTCAACAATGCACCCTCTTTTTTCCACTTCATGCGTGAACACCAGGCTTCTTGCTTGGCAACATCATGCTCCTCAGTCCCTCAGGGATGGTCTAAAACCCCCATAAAGAAGGTGTCAAGATTACTATCCCATTTTTCTTACAAGATCTCTTGTTCCTATGTAAATTTGCTCTAACTTTCCCTAGAAAATATTAAGTTCCTCCTCCCTGAGTTTCATGGAGGGACAGTCTTTGACAAGCCTTCTCAATAACAAGGGTTCTACTTGCGTTATACCCACAAAACAAAAACATCCAGCATCAGTGATGGGCTCCTAATGAACAGAATCGTCTGTTCCCTGGGGATTTGAGATCTCTTCTGCTAGACATGAGGCAGCCTTGAACTCTCAATGATTTGCTTAACTGCTTCCTTGGTTCCTGACCATGTAACTGCCCACTTTTGCCATTCATAAGACTGACTATTTCTACAACAAAGATAATCTCTTTTGTCTCTGTATGTCCACTTGTAGCACAGTGGCAACCATGGCAAGATCTATCCTTACCCAACAAAGCCCCGCCCAACCAACAGTGTTGATTGAAAGAGTAAGTGAATAATGAGCCAATTAACAATCACCTCCATAGCATGGCTGGTCAGGATTTCAAGGGATGTGACTGGAGTGGAAAGCTACCTTTTTGTTGAGAAACCTGGAGAGGAGGTGAAGGGGAAGGACAGAGGGAGAAGAAGGAAGAGAGGGAAAGGGAGGTTAAGAAGGGGAAAGGGAAAGGAAGGTCAAGGGTAGAGGGAGAGAAAAAAGAGGAGAGAAAGAAAGAGAAGGAAAGGGAGAAGTCGGGGGAAGTGCAGGGGGCAAAGGAAGGACAGAGGGAGGGGAAGGGAGAGGAAAAGGAAGAAAGGAGGAGGAGAAGGAGGAGAAGAAAAGGAAAAGGAGAAAGAGAATGAAGCTCTTGGTAAGAGCCAGGAAAGGTCATTAGTTAAGCAAAGAGCATCCAGTTCATGGGCTTCCCGGATGTTTAGCCTTAAGCCAAAGACCCATGTTGAACCAACAAGAATGCAAAACCTTTGTAGCAAGCCAATTTCTATTACCCAGGGAGGCATGTCTCCACATAGAGGAGCATGGCCACATAAGTACAAGGAGATTTGTCATCCAACAGAAAAGTGTTGTAATCCAAGTAATTTATTTCCAAAGTTAGGAGGACTTCAAGTTCAGCCTAATATCATCAACTCACAAAACACACTCCCTTATCACACACACTCATACCTGCTTTCTCAGACCATATAAAAATAGGGCCTGCAGGCCTCAGCTTCCTTTCTCCGTCCATCCACTCCTCACCATACCACAATTCTCCTTTCACAACCATTTCTCAAGCATTTCCTAGATGATCAGTGGGAGGCTTGTGCCCATTTCCTTGATGTGATTCTCTTTACTCGCCTCCTACCAACAGCCTCCTTTCATCCAGGAATTGATAAGGACATGGCTGGTGAATCCATTTGTAGAAATGCAGTTGCTCATTGTATTAGTTAAAGTAAATACAGACCGAGCCTAACACCATGGAAGTGCTTTTTATGTTTTGTTTTGTTTGTTTGTTTGTTTTTCAGGTAAAGTACACTTAGTGGAAGAAGCAGGGACTTTTCTTCACACAGTCACTGAGGTGTTCAAACCTATGGAGAGCTCTGCCTCTCTGACAGTAGAAATTCTAATTCCATTACTTCAGGGTGGGATGTGTGCACAGAATTTTGTTTTAAGTACCCCTGGTGTCTCTCATGAGCAGCCAGGGCTGAGAATCTCCTCCTGTCTTCCAACATCATTGTGGGCATCAATATCCAACCCCCAGATATGGGAAATGGAAGAAACACATCAAAGAGCCATATGGGAAATACAGATACTTTTTGACTTACAGTGGTTCAACTTACTGTGATTCAGCTTACAATTGTATGACTTTACAATGGTGTGAAAGTGATACTCACTCAGTAGAAATTATACTTCAAGTATCCATGCAACTATTCTCTTTGTCACTTTCAGTGTGGTGTTCAATAAATTACATGAGATATTTAACATTTTATTATAAAACGTGCTTTGTGTTAGATAATTTTGCTCAATCATAGGCAAACGTGTTCTGAGCACATTTAAGGTAGGCTATGAGGTTCTGTAGGTTAGGTGCATTAAATGCATTTTCAACTTATAATATTCTCCAATTACAGTGAGTTTTTCACAGCATAACCCCATCATAAGTCAAAGAGCATCTGTGTTTATGGATCAGACCAGGAAGTAATATACATTACTTCTGTCTATATATAATGGGCCAGAAGTCAGTCACATGGCCATACTTTACCGCAAGGACCACTGGGAAGCATAGTCCAGTTGAGTGCCCAGGAACAAAGCAAAATGTGTTTGAGGGACATCTAGCTAGTCTCCACATAGCCAAGATTATTGCTGTCTCTGAAATACAATCTTAAATTTAGAGAAAACATCTCAGTTTTGTTTGTTTGTTTTGTATGACAAAAATGATACAAAAATGATACAGAGACTGAGGGAGTTATGAGTTCTAGAATTCCCTGGGGGAGTTAATGGCATGACCCTCTATTGACGTAGTCTGACTTGGAGATTGTGAATGGTGCAATGTTCATTAACCTTTGGGCTGATCCGGAGATGTCGCCACAGAACTAATGGATGTTGGAGGAGGTTATGGTGAGGACTGGGGAGACAAAAGTCCTCTAGAAAATGATGTGACAGTCAAGGCTGTGCATGGCAGAACAGAGCCTGGGGGAGCAGGGAGAAACAACTGGAAGAAGAGAGAAGAGGAGAAGGGCCATAGCCTCAAAAATGGGTGAAACCATATACACTATGGAATACTATGCAGCCATTAAAAAGAATGAGTTCATGTCCTTTGCAAGGACATGGGTGAAGCTGGAAACCATCATTCTCAGCAAACTATCATAAGGACAGAAAACCAAACACCACATGTTCTCACTCACAGGTGGGAATTGAACAATGAGAACACTTGGACACAAGGCAGGGAACATCACACACCGGGACCTATCGGGGGTAGGGACTGGCGGAGGGATAGCATTAGGAGAAATACCTAGTGAATGATGAGTTGATGGGTGTAGCAAACCAACATGGCACATGTATACCTATGTATCAAACCTGCATATTGTGCACATGTACCCTAGATCTTAAAGTTAAAAAAAATGGGTGAAATGCAGCCCTTGCCTTTAGGAATTCATAGAGTCTAGGGAAATAACAGGTGTGTGCCCAGATCCTCATAGCGGAATGCTAACTGAATGGATGAATGGGTCTAATGCACAGCCTGGTCTTTCAGGCCAACAGTTTTTCAAAGTTATTGTGCTACTGAGACTTTTGAGAGTGAATAAGGTTGCTAACTAGATAAGGTACTGAAGTAACAGAAATAAACTGGCACTGTCCCAGGAAAACTGGACAAAATAGTCACCCCATTCATGGAAGTCCTATCAATCCACACACCCTGGGCATTCCCTCCAAGGCCCACCCTCTGAAAAAGGTGGACATGATTTGAGGCTTGTGGGACTTTCTTGCAAGCATATGTGCTCCATAAACCTGAGAAGCTGCAGATGTCCTTGCAATAAAAAGCCATAAACTAACACCTTTTCCCCAGCAACTAAGAGGTTCTGGACACCTACTCACGGCTTAAGCTCTTCTTTTATCATTTATGAGCATTTTCCCAAACATTTTCTCAAGCTTTCACAGAAGTCAGTTGAATCTGAAACTCTTAGCAGGTCCCTGAACCACACAGCTAAAAAATTACATGCCGTGCACATCTGCAGTGAGGAACGTGAGGCTTTCTAGGGGAGATTTATTGCCTCCCTTCCCTCCACCTCTTGGAAGGTTTCTGGATGCTGTTTCTTGTGTATAGCATGTGCCTCCGGCTTATCACTACGGTAAGTATAAAAGCAATTAATTTTTCCCCCTTTTGGAAAGCAGAAGTTTTAACCGCACTTGAATACCATTTGCATTTCTGATTTCTATCAAGTTCACACTTCCAGCAAAGAGAGTCCTGCTGATATAATTTTTTTTATTGCATATTCTCTAGTAGGAAACTGCTTCTTTTGCTTCCAAAGCAGAAAACATGTACACATTGGGAGGTGCTCAGCTCTTGACCTCTGATTCAGGTTAAATCACCTTATTGGTATTAGGGAGGCGAGGACAGGTGTGGAAATTTGGAGCAGGGCCCTCCTGCATTTTTATACAGATGCTCACATATGCTGAGCTTGTGAAAATCAGTTGCCCGATTTGAGTGAGGTGGGCAGGTTTCAAAAACCATGTCTTTGTACCTGGTTGTAATTTGCTCGTATGTTCAGAGAAATTTTATTAAGACATACCAGATTTATTTCTTGCTTTTTTTCACTGGTTTACATCCTTTTACACTGTTCTGCTTCTACATCATTATTTAGACTTACAGAATGTTTAGGTTATGAGGGGCCCAAGGAACCATGTAGTCTGTTGATCTTCTCATGTTATAGGTAAGGAGACTACGGCAGATAGAATAAATGGTCCTGATGCTTCTTCACCCCAACCTGCAGCCGCATCATGGTCATGGCATTTCATGGGTGGAGCATACTTCCCTACCTCTTGATCTGGGGCCAACTGACTTGCTTTGGCCAATGGAGTGGGACTTCATGATCGTTCCAAGCCTAGGCCTTAAGAGGTCTCACATATTTCTACTTCCTCCTGATACTTCTGCTGTTGCAGAGAACATGCCTGTTGTCTCAGTCTATTTGTACTGCTATAACAGACTACCTCAGAAATGTATTTCTTTCATAGTTCTGGAGGCTGGAAGTCCAAGATCAAGGCACCGACACCTGGATAAGGGCCTTCTTGCTGCTTCTTCATGTGGCAGAAGATGGGAGGGCAAGACAGATGAACTCTGTGTCCTCATATGGCAGAAGAGCAGAATAGAGTGAACTCACTCCTACAAGCATAATCAGCATTCATTCATTCAGAGCCTTCATTATCTAAACACTTTCCAAGAGGCCTCACCTCCCAACACTGTTGCATTGGAGATTAAATTTCAAACACATGAATTTTGGAGGAGACAAAACCATTCAAACCATAGCAGCAGTCTAACCCACTAGCATGTGGAGAAGAGTTAGCCCAGCAAAGCTCCAATCCTGTGATATGAAGCAGAGCCACTACAGTCTGAAGTATTGCTGCTAAGCTGAGCCCAGACTAGATTGGCCAAGCCCCAGCTGACCCCCAGATCTGTGGTACTAATTGTTATTGTTGTATACTATTAAGACTGTGGGTATTTTTACATGCAATAGCTAACCAATACAGACACTGAAGCTCAGAGGGGAAAGGTGGCTCCCTCACTGTCACACAGCTGGCTTGTGTCAAAGGCAAGATTAGAACCCATGCCCTCTGCTCTCAGCCCTGTAGGAGTTACCCCAGGATTTTCACACACATGTGAAAGATGCTGTTTGGTCGTAGGTCTTGCAGCTTTTGGAAAATGTAGCTTGTAACAAATCGTTGAGAGAAAACAGATGAAACTTTACATGGCTCCGGGGATTAATAATGTAACAGGGATTGTTCCACTTCTGGTTTGAAGTGAATCTGAACTGGTTGTTCCACCCTGTCTCCTCCTCCTCTCTGACAGCTGTGGAGTTCCCCAGGAGGAAGGGTTTAATGGCTTGGGAGCTGCTCCAAATAGCATCTGCAAGAACCAGAGCTTGAGCAGCCCTGGAGACCAACAATGAGTGGAGCTGGGATTTGGCCCTTTTCTAGACAAGCAGGAAGCCCAAGTCCCAACCTCAGCACTCCCAGACGTAGGCCAGCCTATGTGAGAAACACAAGGAAGACCCTAGAAAGATAAACCGTCCCCACATCCCAACTCTTTCACTCCAAATGTTGGAATCCCATGTTTAGAACTTTATTTCCTTATGCACATTAGCCCTGAGATGCTAGTATGTGATGGCATGCACTTGGAGAAGAAGAGGAGTCACACTTGCTCTTATATTAGCCATTTATACTTCCCTGCAAATAATGATCCCACTCCATTTTCCAGGAGTTACCACCTACTGACCTGTCTCACCTTGGCTTGTGGAGAAGAAATACCGGTCATAATTAGAGTGGCTGGCAGAACTTCTGAGTATTACTTTTTCTTACCAGTGACTGCATAGCTGCTTGCTTCCTGGCATAACTCTGGAGCTTTTATCATACTAAAGGACTGTTTCTTTTCACCATCTTTAAAGCACTCTGTCTTGATATGGGCTTGGTCTCCAGATGGAAGGTGTGTATGAGAAATAGGGAAAAGAAAATCTCAGGATTCCATATAATTATTTGTTTGATATTCCATCAATATCTTCCTCCATTCTATGTTATAAGTTCAAGGAAGGGAGAGATTACATCTCTCTCATTATCTCTTGTATACCTAGTTCATACCACAGTACCAGGCACATAAGGAGCATCAGTAAATATTATACAAATGAATGAATGAATGAATGCGTGAACAAATGAACACAGCTGTTCTGGTGATAACCCACAGATGGCATCTGTGCACACCCAGCCTGCCACAGTTCAGCATGTCAGACCTGGGCCTGTGGGCCCTTTGGCATCTGGTTGAGGCCCCTCTGCTGCTCCCCATGGCACCATGCCACACTAAGCTTGTCTCAACAGATCAGTCACTGCTGAGCTGACATCTCTATCAAACAGGCCTCTCATGACTAGAGGATATAGGGAAGAGGGTGGAAACTGTGGCAGCCGGGGCAAGTGATCAAACTCTGCTGCCCAGTCCCAAGCCTGAATCCGCTGCCAGGAGTTGGTGAGCTGGCAGCATCTGCTGCTGTCTGGGACCAAGGCTGCTAATCTAGTGCCTGGTGCCAGCTGGGCAGCAAAGCAAAGTCACCATGCTTAGGAGAGTCCAGACTGGCAGGTGCCACCAACTGCCTATGAAAAGGAGGAGAGTCTGGCAGGAACTGACTGATGAGGTGTTCATATGGACTTTATCCTCACTCACTGCCATGAGAGGTTACCTGAATTCAGTTCAGAGAGATCAAGAGAAAAAAAAAAAAAGCCTGTTTTCCCCTGCGTGCTTCTAACTTCCTTTAGTCCACGTATACTGCTTAAGTATGGGTTCTGCTGAAAGCAGACTCTAAGATAAGGAATGGGTGCAAGCAGTTTATTTGGGAGATGATCCCACAAAACATGGACGAGGGAGCAGGGGAAGAAAGCCAGTTTAGTGTGTGCTAATGAGCTGTGAATGCTTGCTGGAGATTGGTCCTGCTGAGAATCCTCTGAGAAACCAAGTGGAGTGTACCTAAGGGAATGGGAAGCTGGGCATTTATCCAACTACCTCCTGTATCCCGTTGATTGGGGATTGACCTCTGGGACATTAACTCCCTTACATTTCCAAAGTCGTGCCTGTGCTGAACTAAGAAGGCTCCTAGGGTGCTGGAACAAATCCTAAGGCAGAGAGGCTGAGAGGTACAGGTACTTGCAGAGGGAGAGCTGTAGTGTGCTCTAGAATTGCCCACCTCAACTGCAATGAAGTCAGGTGGATCTAGACAGTATGGGTGGGTTATCACCAGGGTCTACATATTTTGCTTACAAATGTTCTAGAGCTAGAAGGCATGGGTCCCAGGCTTCTTCCATGTAACTGTGAGGTCTTAGCCAAGTAAGCTCCCCCTCAGCCTTGACTATTCTATCCAGAAATACATATATATATATTAGATTCTGCCCATCTAACTTTGAGGGATTGTTATGGGAACCAAATTAAATCAGAGAATCAAATATGAATTATTTCATTAACATAAAATCCTCTTCCTTTAATTAACTTACCCAAAAAGCTATATTGCTCACCTGTCAGTAGGTTAAATATGAAGGGTTTCCAAGGATACAAGTTGTCAAAGATGCTTTAAGAAACTGAGGGTAAAATTCAGTTTCAGATAAGAATGTGTCAATGAGTCAATCTGCAGTGGGTTCCAGATGTTCCTCTATGTACATTTGGTCACATTGAAAGGAATACTGTCATTACCTCGTTCAAAGAATTCTTCCCAGATTTGGCTGGCCCTGCTTCAGCCTGAGTTATTATCCTCCCCTTCATGCAATCTCCTTCCTCACAAATTCTGCTTTTTCTCAGGGTGATGCTAAGAACTTCTCTGCCTCCTCGGTTCCCCGTTATATTAGTTGAGGCAATGCTGACTGTTATAATTTATGAACATCCACAGCTCAAGGGCTTATGACAACAAAAATTGTTTTGCTATCACTCACATGGCAATCCAGCCTGGGTGATCCTACTCGGGCAGAGCCCCTCCATACAATGATCCAAGAACCCAGGCACTTTCCATCTTGCGGCTTTGCCATCTTCAACACACGGCTCTCAAAGTTGCCATCTTCAACACAAGGCTCTCAAAGTTGCTTCGAAGGTGTTCTCTATTTGCAGCCAAGTGGAGAGGAAAAAGAAAATGGAAGATGGAATAGTAGGTTTTCAACAGTCCAAGTCTGGAAGTATTGTACATCACCACTTGCACCCATGTTCCTTCGGCCTGAACTCAGTTAACGTGGCCAAAACTAACTGCAAGAGAAGCTGAGAATTATGGTGTGAGTGCCCAGAAAGAAGAGAAAATGGCTTCAGTGGTCAGATAACAATTACCAACATAGCTTTGATATTTATGTGAACAAAAAAGAGCTAGATCAGGTGGGAGTTCAGCAGACCAGGAGTCATTGCCAGGAAGCAAGCCAAGTCCGGGGAAGTTAGATGAGGCAAGGGATGAGGGCCAAGCAGAGATCATGGTTGAGGAAGCCAGCACTGTAGCTTTATCTTACTCATTGTTGCCTATATACCCACCCACTTACAACCCAGAAATGCTTACTTTTCCTTAAAACACTACAGACTTCCAGGTCTTTGCTCTTATTTCTCCTGACTGGAGCCTCTTTCAACTTCATCTAGCTGATCAATTATATGATAGCTCCAAGGAACCATATTAATGCATTTACTTCTGGTATTAATGCCCTTCTGTAATCTCCCCTTGAATTTGGGCTGGTCTCCTATGATTACCTTTAAGTGGCACTTGAATAGCTACAGGCCTAATATTTAAGAATATTTGGCAGCTTTTGCTTTTGTGTTCTTGGGAGCCTGGGTCACTGTTTAAGAAATCCAGCTGCCTCTGTAAGAGAAAACACGTGAAAAAACCTACATGGAGAGAAGCCCAAGACTACTTGGAGAGAAAGAAAATCTCAGCTGAATTCAGCCATCAGCCAAACTGCCTGCTGAATTCAGTCATAAGAGTGATTACCAACAAAGCTAGCAGAAGAGTCACCTAGCTGATCCCAGCCCAGATAGCAGAATCACGAGCAAATAAAATGTTGTTTGAAGATAAGTACTGGAGTGGTTTTAGGCAGCACTGGATACCTACTGGATACCTGGTGCAATGTCTTTCAAGTTTCATACCAGCCTCTGCCTCTTCTTGGATACATTTTCCTTATTCCTCTCTCTACTTTCTCTAACACTTCCTTCTTAGCATGGTTAAGAATCTGACTTTTTAGATGCACTTCCACAAAATCCTACACACATATCTCTTCTATCATTTCTCATTCAGTATCACATAATTTACTTTCTTGTCCTTCTACCTTTAAGGGCTGTGCACTTTTTGAAAACTGGAACCAAATCTTATTCCTTTCTGTATTGTTTGTGCCTAATACAGTGTCTTGTCAGACAAGTAGGTGCTCAAAAGTTATCCTTAAAGAATAAATCATTGTTTCTTAATTTGTTCATGAACTTGAATATAAGTGATGTCTAAGAGAAAGAGAGCCCAAGGGAATAAGAAGGTGTGCTTTCCACCCAAAAATTCATAAAGGAAATTCAGAATAGGTCCGTGTGAGAGAATTGCGCTGGATAACTGGATTCACTTTTCTCAAACTCCAGTTGGACCACTTTCTATTTGGGTATATTGGAAAGCAGAAAACTACATATTGGGAGAAAAGCGAATTCTTACACACTGTTGGTGGAAATGCAAATTAGTACAGTATTATGGAAAACAGTATGGAGGTTCCTCAAAAATTAAAAATATAATTGCTATACGATCCAGCAATCCTACTGCTGGGTATATATCCAAAGGAAATGAAATCAGTATATCAAAGAGATGTCTGCATTTCCATGTTCACTGCAGTGCTATTCACAATAGCCATGTATGGAATCAACCGAAGTGTCCAATAACAGATGAATGGATAAAGGAAATGTGATATATATTCACAATGGAATACTATTCAGTCATAAAAAAAGAATAAAATTGTCATTTTTGACAATATGGATGGATGAACCTGGAAGTCATATGTTAAGTGAAATAAACCAGGCACAGAAAGACAATACATGATCTCACTTATATGAACAATCTTAAAATTTTTTGATCTCATAGAAATAGTGAATAGAACAGTGGTTACCAGAGATTGAAGAGGATGGGGGAAGAGAGGATAGGAAGAGGATGATCAATGGGTAAAAAGGTGCAACTAGAAAAGACGAATAAGTACTAGTGTCCCATTATACATTAGGGTGACTATAGTCAACATTAAGGTATTGTATGTCTCAAAATAGGCAGAAGAGCAGATTTTATATGTTTTCACCACAAAGAAATGATAAATGTTTGAGGTAATGGATATGTTAATTGTTCTGATTTGCTCATTACAAGATGCACACATTTATCAAAACATCACACAATATCCCATAAATTTGTACAATTATTACGTGTCAATTAAAAATGTAAAACAAAATAAACCATATTTTGAACATTACTTTAGAACTAGAGTTCTGCCAATTTGATATAATTCTGAGAGATTTGGAAGGTGAAAGGGAGGTGTAGGTCATCTTTCCAAGGCAGTTCAGGTGGCCAAGTAGGCTCTGGCCACATGAATCCTGGCAGTATCTGGACTCCATAGTCTGCTGTGTGGTCAGCAGCTTTATGGATGCAGGTGGCTGTGGAGGCAGTGAGAGTAAGTTTCCTGACATCTGGGTTACAGCTGTATGGAAAAATTGCTGCAAGGGCATGGGACACTGGAAAATACCATTGGCTTTGGTCCAGTGATTGCTGACAGGCCTGGTAGTCAAGAGCAAGAGAAGGTTCCAATAATTGGGAGGCATGATTTCCTGATATGCCAAGGATATCCAATCAGAGGATGTCTCTGGGAGCTTCCTGAGAACAGGGACCACATGGCTGAAATCCAACATTTTGATCCAACGTACCATCTGGAGGAGCTGGGCAACATGAATACAAGATCAGCATCTGGGGCAAGGATATTCTGTATCTTGTCAAGAGTCATCGAAAAAAATCCAAGCTAAAACTCAAAAGATGGGGTACTGTGGGGTGAGTCTCAACACCAGTCAACCACATTTTTTTAAAATTAATTAATTAATTAATTTATTTATTTTTATTATACTTTAAGTTCTAGGGTACATGTGCATAACGTGCAGGTTTGTTACATATGTATACTTGTGCCATGTTGGTGTGCTGCACCCATCAACTCGTCAGCACCCATCAATTCATCATTTATATCATGTATAACTCCCCAATGCAATCCCTCCCCCCTCCCCATGATAGGCCCCAGTGTGTGATGTTCCCCTTCCCGAGTCCAAGTGATCTCATTGTTCAGTTCCCACCTATGAGTGAGAACATGCATCAACCACATTTTATAATATAGTGTTGATAAGGCTCTGAGTGAGGCAATGTTGATTTGTCAATGAAGTATATTTTCCCAGAGGCCAGAACACAAATTAAAATTTACTCTACTTTCCTGACATAAGAAAATTTTAAAACACTGAACTCTTCCTGCAAAGGGACATCTCTATGTAAATGATGGAAACAAGATCGCATAATGGTTTGGAGCAAGGACTTTCACATCAAGAAGACCTGGGTTTGAGTCTCAACTCTACTACTTTCCAGTAGTTTCATGTAAAATGAGTTAATTACCCTCACTGAGGCCCTATTTTTTAGTGTGAAAACCCTCATATGTTGCTGTGATGATTAAATGAAATATTGCCTTTGAAAGCACATAACGCAATGCCTGGCAAACAGTAAGTGCTTAAAAAATGATGGTCACTAACCCAGTGGATTGTGAGAAATAATCAAAAGCCAGTTTAGGGTAATTTACTCACATGGAATATATTGTTAGCATTTGAAAATTCTTTGAATGATAAAAAAGAGACATAAAATTAAGATATTATTTATAAATATATTTATATTCATAATACTAAATAGAAAAAAATGACATTTTCTGTAACTGGCAATAATAAAATATTTATTTTAATATTTAATTCTTAAAGGTTTACAATATGCCAAGTGTTGTGAAGCACATTATATGCATCAAATTATTTAATATTCTGAACAATCCTATCAGGTAGAGACTATTATTACTCTCATCTTACAGATGAGGAAACTCAGGGCTCAGAAAGACTAAAGAACTTACCCAAAGTCACACAGCTGGTAGGGTGCCGAGTTCGGATTTAACCCCAGCTGCTCTAACTAATCAGCAATTAACCACTACCCTAAAATGCCTCTCATTTGCAGAATATTTTAGGAGAGTTGCAAGATGAGAACTTATTTGTAAGCAGGAATTGTTCTGTTATTAAAAAACTTACAACAGAGACTAGAAAAAGAAATATATTGCTTGTATGAGTAAATATTTACATGCACCAAAATATTTATGTTCATATATGTGAGTACTGCTTTCCGCAGGGGGAGAGGAAGACGTGTAAATATTTACTCACTGGAAATAGCTGACAAGTAGTTAGGAAATAAGAATATTTATACTGTACATTGCCTTTGTGCTGTCAAATTGTTTCATCTGGAGTCTATGCACTAATTCCCAAATTGGACATGCAATACAAGAATCCTGAAATTGTAAATTCAGAGCTCCATTTGGAGTTACCTAACTTGGTTGTGAGACTAATTTCAAAACAAAGTTAATTCTGATTTTTCTAAATCTTATTTTCTAAAAATGTACACTGCTTTTTAAGATGTCCTGATTCTTTCTAGGAGAAATTATCCTTAGGCTAAAAATCAAAGGCCCCGTCTTTATGCCCTGAGCCCCATGCTGTGGGTTCTCACTGGGAGACATACTCTGGGGACCGCTCCTGAGTCAATAGTTAGAAGTGGTTGGGAAGCAGGTCAAATAGTTAATTGGCCAGACAATGGCCCAGATTGGTGGTGACTCGCAGACAGCCCAAGATAGGAAAATTTTCAAATAAAAAAATTACATAAATAGTTGGGATTTTGAAAGATATTGTAATGAAATAGTATTCAAATAAATGAATAAATATATATTATGGACCTAGTGTACTGGCTTTGGACTGACACTTTCACAAGCCACTGTGTTTAATCCTTACTGCAGCAGATAACTTTTGTATCAGTTGGATAACCTTTAACTGCAAATAACAGAAAATCTCAGTGCAACTGATCCAAACAACAAAGGATTTGCTACCTCGTGTAATAAGGAGGTCTAAATTGTGGATGCTCTAGGATTGGTTAATTCAGCGATCCACCTCAATCATCTAGGTCTTATGCTCTTTCCATCTTTCCCTCTCCATTCTTGGTACATCAATTTGTCCTTGGCAAAATGGCCTTATGGTCGCAAGATGGCTGCTGGAGTTCTGGAATTGATTTGCAGATATCATAAGGTGTAATAGAAAAAGTAGAGTTTTTATCTAGATACATCTCTCTTTATCATCCAAATCTTTCCCAGAAGACTTCCAAAGACTTCCCCTCCCAGAGCATTGGCCAGAATTAAATTACATACCCATAAGTAACCAATCACTAGCAAAGGGACTGGGACCATTATACTTAACTTAGATGAATCATTTCTTGTAAATTTGAGAATTAGCGCATAGGCTCCAGTTTTCTGGTTCGTGAGGCCAGGACTACAGCCTGCCTCCTCTGAAGCATGTGGCCTCACTGAGCAAGGAGGATTCCTGGATGACACTGAGGTTTCATAAAAAAGGATAAAGAAGGTAAAAAGTTACTGGGTAGGCAACAGGATTCCATTGCATCCCATTTGAAACATGGGGAAAACGAGACTCAGAGAGGTTGTGACGTGCATTTAGTAAATGCTACAGCTGCAATCCAAATCCAGGGTCTTTTTCTGTCAATACCATGGCTGCCTTAAGTATCTCCAACTGCTGTTGCTTTTACGTTACTGGAACAGTTGGGTGCGTGGGCACAACTGATGTTTTCCACTGAGCTCCCTTCTCTATTTCCTGTCTAGACGATTGTGAAAGGGCTGCTTGTGTAAATTTAATTCACTCATAGGCATTACCCACCTGCCATGGGCTACAAACCTCATTCCTTCCTCCTTTTCCAGCAATATTGTCAAGAGGCCACACTTGCCCTAGCTTGGAGATCTGCCCAGAGGAGCACCTCTGGACCTAGGTGGCAAGAGTGAAAAGCCAGGGAGAGGACTATGGCTCCTTGGCCAGCACTGTTTTTGCTGCAGGTGCCTGAGCTTGTCCCACACTCTGTCTCCACCATGCTTAGATTCTGGCTTCTCAGTGCTCAGCTCCTCCAGCTTGGGTTGTATATTGCCTGCCATCCAGCTCCCTGCCCCCTCTGCAAAATGTATGCTCCTCTTTCCTTATGATGATGTCTTCAGTATCTCTGCATTTCTGGAGCCTTCCCTGTCTCTTTGACACAGACCAGGGTGCTCCTCTTTTCAGTTTTTTTTGTCTTTAGAACATTCTTCCCCTCCCACTTAGGGTATTGTCTTATATCAGATTGTCTTATATTAGTTTGTTTCCACATTATATTGTATTTCCTGGGGATGAATCTACATCTCTTCATTTTGGCTCAGTCGGCCCCAGTGAAAAATCAAAATATATTTAGCATGGTGACAACCATCTTCCTTGCAAGATCTATACACATATATTTTTACACACTTTTTGTGAGATTTTTAGTAAGTTTTTGTTTATTAGCTAATGAAGGAAGAAGGAGATTTATTCATGTTTGTTTGCTTTGTTTATGTGTTTGGTTTGTTTGCTTGTTTGTTCATTTTTAATGCTAAAACACTAGGAGAATAGAGAGAAGAGAGACAAGAGAGTAGAGAAGGGGCACCACGGCAGAGGCCACTGGTTACCTGCCTAAATACCCTAAATGTTTTCCCCTTCTTTCTTATTAACGGAACACTCATTTTGTTCATGGTGGCCCAACTGGAAGTCTATATTTTGCAGTTACCTTGCAGCTAAAGGTAGTTACATGCTACAGTTCTTGCCACTGAGATATAAGTAGAAGTCAGTATATGGGCTTTCAAGAAAGCTTGCATGGTAGAATCCTTTGTGCACAACCCAGATCTCTCTTGTTGATCCCAAGAGGTCTCTGTGATAAATCTCCCACAAGCTAATGTCCATCTAAGAGTCTGAATTCTGGGCAGCCCAGCCCATGACAGCTCCTTAAAAAGGGAGATTCAGCCAATTGACATTTTTTGTTCTTTGGCCTTCTTTTTCCCACTTTGTACAAAACATTATAAAGAGGGCAGAGAGTCATCTTTTGACCATGAAACAAGAAGCATAAAGTTGAAAGCCACCCATTTAGGACAGCCAAATGAAAGCATGAAGAAGCCCCTGTCTTGGTGGAATTGTAGAACCATGGTACAGTCCTAAACTGACTGACTGCCTCTAAATTTCGTGGTCTGTGAAAAATAGACACAAATCACAATTTGACTAAGCCACTGTTATATGCAACAAAACCTATTTCTACCTGAAACAGCCACCAATAGCACCTGAAGGACGGTTTTGAGCCCTTGTTAAAGAGAGGTTCACTCACTTAGTAGTCAACAAATAGTCAATATGTCCCTTCTATTATTTTCAGCTCTGTGCCAGGCATTGGGGAAATAGCATTAAACAAGACAGGCAAGGTCCCTGCTCTCATAGAGTTGAAATTTGCATAAAGAGAGACAGAGAAATATGTAAACAAAATGAATAGACAAGGTAATTGCAGAAAGTGATACAGGCTATGAAGGGAATAATCATTGTTTTTTGATAATGCATAACTTGGGTGGGGGTAAGGGTCTGCTTTTAAAAAGGTGGTCAGAGAAAGGCTATCTGAGAAAGCAATGGCGACATGATTTTTAAAGACTGTGGAGAAGGGAGAGGTGTGAAGATATGGGAAGGGAACAGAAAGGCACTGGGGAGGGTGGACCAGTGTCCGAAGAACAGATAGGAGTGAGGTGTTCCTCAGTGTCAGTGAGCACAAGGAAGTACGCAGGAGTAAATCACATAGGGCATTGCAGAGCAAGGAAGTGTGCTCAAATTCCAGTACAGTTATAATGGTGTACCACTGAAGCAACAGCCTGCGAGATGTTCTATTTTGGCTGCCATGAAGAATCGACTATAGTGGTGGCAAGAGTAACAGTGGAGAGGCCATTTAAGAAAGCAAGTGAGGGAGGACGGAGGTTTGGAATCAGACTGTAGCAGTGGAAATGGAAAGAAGTAAATGGATTTGAGATTTTGGAGGTAAGTTCAAAAGGACTTACTTCTGGACTGGATGTAGGGAATGGGACAAAAGATTAAAAAATGATTTCTAGAGTTTTGGCTTTAGCATCTGGAAGAAAGTGAGGCCATTTACCAAGAAGACAAAAATTTAAAGGGAATACATATGTGATGAGGAGAATTAAGAATTAAGAATTCCATTTTTTTCTATGCTAAGTTTGAGATGTCTGTTAGAAATTCAAGAAGAAATGTTAACTGATATTGGGGCGGTGAAAATGTGTCACTTAGATCTCTTGCTGCATGAAGCAAAGTTGGTTGATGATCCCAGCTTCTACATTGCACACTGAGGCCACATTTGCCACAAGCTGCTCCCAGGCAGTGACTGAAGACACCAGGGATACTAAAGCGGGTCCACTCCTGCAGGACATGGGGACTCCTCTGACAGGCAACCTTGGCTCGAGGACTCTCCATCAGCCTGGCTGGATATTTTCTGGAATTCTGCTACATTCCAAAACTTTTTCTACCCAAGTCCCCTTCCTCCACTCTCTTCTTCCACAGGTGTCAGACCTGCATTGCTGTCTGGAGGCTCCACCTGCTCTAGCTCCCTACCTGCTGTTGTACTTCACAGGATTTTCCTCCAATAAATCTTTTGCACATGTAATCCAGTCTGTTTTTTGGAGGACCCAAATGAACAAAACTAAGCAGGTTGATCTATAAGCTTGGAGGAGTCTATACTGGAAATATAAATCCGAAATATAGATGCTTCAGTATTCAAAGTCACGAGACTGTATGCGATCACCTAGGAGTGTAGGTGTACATAAAGAAGAGATGACTGTGAGACTAAACCTTGGAGTTATCTTTGTAGAAGTTGAGTAGAAGACAAAGAGCAAAATTTGTGTCACGAAAAATGAAATATGGAAGTATTTTAAGAAGCAGGGAGGGCCAGGCATGGTGGCTCATGCCTGTAATCCAAGCTATTTGGGAGGCTGAGGCAGGAAGATCGCTTGAGCGCTTGAGGCCAAGAGTTCAATACCAGCCTGGGAAACGGTGAGACCCTGTCACAAAAAAAAAAAAAAATTAATTAGCCGGGTGTGGTAATGTGCACCAGTAGTCCCTACTGCTTGGGAGGCTGAGGTGGGAGGATTGCTGAAACCCAGGAGATTGAGGTGGTTGCCGTGACCTCTGATTGTGCCACCATACCCCAGCCTGGGTGACAAAGCAAGATCCTGTCTCAAAAAAATTTAAATTTAAAAGAGAAGAAGAAGCAGGGAGGGCCAACTGTGTCAATTGCTTCTGCCAGAACCAGCAGAATGAGGGGTAAGGAGAGTGTCCATTGGATCTGGTAACTTGGTAACATGGAAATCAGAGCATGTAAATGTGTTGGGTTAGTGTTGAAAATATGGAGGCTTCATGTCATTATTTCCACTTTGTTAACAAAGAATGACATGAAAGCATAAGCTTTTGAGTAAGGAGTTGAGGAAATGTACTTTTGAAGAAAGAGAAGAAAGTTTGAAGTAGGTTTATCAGAGGGCATATTTAACAAGCTTCCTAAGAAGACTTGCCATGTGGTTAGAATGCTATTTCGAGGTTTGTGGTTATACACTTAAAGTGCAATCAGTCAGACAATTTGGGTAAAGGTCAACATGGAAAAGGCTGATTTCATTATAAAAGCATGTGAGACAGAGACAAGTGGAACTTTCCAGGACCCAAGGGATAAAAGTCACCCAAGTTTGGAGAGGAAGTCATTCTTTCCCCATCTCCTTTCACTTTAGATCTCAATGCAACTTTGGCACTCTGGCAGTTCAGGGTTGGCACTGCCAGAAAGAACTGATGTGTGGTGGAACTGTGAGTATGACCATGGCCCCCAGTGGAACCACATCTTCTCAGCAGCCTTGGAGCAGGGTCCATGAAGAGGGGTCACCTCCTGAATGGTTGACTGGTTATGGCTCTCCGCAAAGATGCCAAAGTTACAAAACCTGAGTGGACTTCTTTTCATACATGGTCAAGGCTTTCTCTGGGCAGTCTCAGAAGCACCTGGAGGAAACTTTGTCATCCTGAAGCCTTTTTGGTAGAAATAACATGCTGTTGCAACTTAAATAATAAGACGGTTAATTGTATGTGTCAACTTGACTGGAACACAGTGCACAGATATTTGGTCAAGCGTTATTCTGGTTGCTTCTGTGAGGGTGTTTTTGGATGAGATTAACATTTGAATTGGTGGGCTTTGAATAAAGCAGATGACCCTCCCTCATATGGGTGGGCCTTATCCAATCAGCTGATGGTTTGAATAGAACAAAAATCTGACCTTCTCTGATCAAGAGGGAATTCTGTCAGAACACTAGCTTTTTCCTGGACTTTCAGCCCCTGCTAATCTATCCTGCAGATTTTGAACTTTCCAGCTTCCACAATTGTGTAAGCTAATGCCTTAAAATAAATCTCTATCTCTGTCTCTGTAACTCTGTCTCCCTCTCTCCCCCCGCCAACATACACCCACCCACACCCACACACATCCCATTGATTCTGGTTATCTAGGAAACCCTAATACAGGTATAAATTCTAGTATGACTTATGTCTTAGTCCAATAGTACTTCTATGAAAGGAATACCTGAGGCTGGGCAATGTATAAAGAAAATAAGTTCATTTGGTTCACAGTTATTCAGGCTGTACAAGAAGCATGGCACCAGCATGTGTTTCTTGTGGAAGCTTCAGGAAGCTTCCACTAATAGCAGAGGGAAAAGGGGAGCTGGTGTGCGCAGATCACATTGTGAGAGAGGAGGCGAGAGAGAGAGAGGAGGAGGAGGAATCAGGCTTTTTTTTTTTTTTTTCTTTTTTTGACAATCAGCTCTCACAGGAACTAGAACAAGAACTCACTCATTACCACGTGGGATCTGTCCCTGTGACCCAAACACCTCTCACCAGGTCCCACCTCCAACACTGGGGATCACATTTCAACATAAGTTTTAGAAGGTCAAATAGCCAAACCTTAGCACCTCATTTGCTCTCAAAGCCTGGGGAGGTCTAAATACTAAAGTTACATTTTTCATATCCAGAACCTGAAGCATTATCACATAAAAGTAGTCTAATTAGTGTTTGTTGAATAGATGAACAGATAGATGGATGAATAAGTAGACAGAAGGAAGGAAGAGTGGATGGATGGATGGATGGATGGATGGATGGATGGATGGATAACTGAATAGATAATTGGATGATACTGTGGTGGAAAGAGCACTGAGCTTGGAGTCAGATGTTTTGCATTTAATTCCCAATATTGCCACTTCCTAGTTTTGTGACCTTGAATATTTCTTTATTATTGAAATAAGAATAATAATAAATAACAATACTTGACCTATCAATCCCATAGGAACCTTGTAGCAATGAGGTTATTTGGCATGAAATGCCCCAGAAAGCTAATGCTACCCTAGATTGCATTCATAAACATACAGTACTCATATCAAAGATCCAATAGTCCTACAGTTCTCCGCAGCACTGAGACAAGTTGAAGTATCTATTGTATGTCTTGAGAACTGATGTTGTTTTAGAAACTACGAAGCACTCCGTACCTCCAAAGCACTTTTACTATCACCTTTATTTTTTCAGTCTCTGACCCCATTTTTTAAATTCTTTCTTTGGTTTACATTTCTGAAAATTTGAGGACTTTCCTTGCTACCTGCTTTCCTGCTGAAGAAGCTAGACTTTTTGGACCACATCTGTGGTACACTGGGCTTTTTATTATTTTTAATAAAAAGAGGAGTCTGGGGGCAGAGCAACATGGCTGAATAGGAACAGCTCCAGTCTCCAACTCCCAGCGTGAGCGACACAGAAGACCGGTGATTTCTGCATTTTCAACTGAGGTACTGGGGTCATCTCACTAGGGAGTGCTGGACGATCAGTGCTGGTCAGCTGTTGCAGCCCGACCAGCGAGAGCTGAAGCAGGGCGAGGCATCGCCTCACCTGGGAAGTGCAAGGGGGAAAGGAATCCCTTTTCCTAGCCAGGGGAACTGAGACACACAACACCTGGAAAATCGGGTAACTCCCACCCCAATACTGTGCTTTAAGCAAATGGGCACACCAGGAGATTATACCCACACC
>NW_012111253.1:4082912-4101693 GCF_000951035.1 Colobus angolensis palliatus
ATGCACATGTACCCTAGAACTGAAAGTATAATAAAAAATTAAAAAAAAGAGGAGTCTATTGGTTTACAGATATCAGAAATATAAAGCTTCACTTATAGCTAAGAGTTCAGATTCCAACTCTGTCTCCTTTTCTCCATCTCATTTTGCTTTCCTTGGCATTAGCTTCATTCTCAGGCATTCTTTTTCCACGTGGAAAGATAGTGTGCTGGCCTGCTGCTGCCTGCAGTGTTCTTTGAGTCTAGCTCTATTTCCGATCCAACTCTTTTTTCTTAAGATACTCCCTCACCACAAAACAAACATATGTATATTCAGCCAATCTTGTCTTCTTGCTTCATCTTCTGATTGGGACTCAGACCAGCATTCAGCAGAACTAATAGAATTTCTTCTATCAAACTGCTTTGGGATAAAGAATGCAGTTAACTCACTGGGACTCCAGATTGGTTGGCCACAGAAAGCTCTATGTTTTTTTTTTTTTAAAAAAAGATCATGATGCATTGAATTCTCGACTTTCTGGAAAACAAACAAACAAACAAACTCCTAGGCTGTCAAGGGGTGGAAATACACTGGGGACATTGGGTTCCATTTTCAAAACTCAGCTGTGTTTCTGCATCAAGACAATTCAGTCCAAGAGGCTCTCTGAAGCTACTCTGAAAGTGAGAAGCCTCAATAGGCGTTGAAATAGGCTAAACATGTCTGATTTAATTAAATCATAGAGCAGTCCCTCTCCAGAGCAAAATAATTATATTTGTCCATTTATGTAACTGTCAGCTGCTTTCTTTCTGTCCAGAAAAATGGGATTGGGCCTCTTGTAATACCAGCTTCTCTAGACTATGCATACATGCAGACATCCTAGAAAAGAAGGACCATGTCTTCACATAGCACTGTGCCTGTAGCAGAGCTCAGTAAAGAGTCCTCCAACATTTGACTATCTGATTCGTAGCCATTGATCTTGTCCTATTAAAACAAGAATTCAAAGGGCATCAGAAATGCATTTCCATACACTAGTATCTGACAGTTTCTAAATTAGAGTTTTTTGCTTTACTTCCATAGAACAGTGTATACAGATTTTCATTCAGGGTCATAAATTAAGCATAGCATTGGCAAACAGGTCCCTGACCCAGAAAGTCAGAGTGGGCTTGAACAACCGGCAGGAAGCTGGGATGCCATCCCAGTTCCTGTTTTAAGTGTTTCTGCCCTGGCCCCCTGAAACTAGAACACCACCAGTCAAGACCTCCATTTTGGCTCTTTGTGTTGGCAAAGAACTCTAACACAATTTTCTATTTAGAATCAGAGCCATCTAGTTCTGTGTTTCCCAACACAAACTCTACTAAGAAGAGGTAAACTCTCTAAATTCTCCACCATGGATCAATTTAAAATGATATAGATGTACTATATATTTATTACATTCTTTTACAAACAAGAGGAACCTGTTGAAACTCTTATTCATTTATCACTAAAATAAAATATTAGTTCACATTAAAGATATTTTATTTAAAGATGAATTTTATTCATCTTTTAAGATTCAGATTTGAAGAAGTAAGGGTTTTCAGTCACAGAAAAAAAAATTCAGTCTGGAAAATTTGTCCTGGACTAATGCCTGATTGAATGTCGGGCTTTGATTCAATTTCAAACCTTCGTGTTTCTTCTATGAAAAGAGAGAACTGAGGCCTGAGATCACAGACCTGAGACAAAAACTTTGCTATCTAGACACCAGTCCCATGACCTTTCTGCTGTCCTAGTCTCCCTCACAATGAAAGTCAATGAACAATCAATCAATTTACAAATAGGTTTGATGCTTGTGAGGTTCAGTGCTCTACCTAAACAGAAAACAATTTATATTTCCCACCAGGAAGAATTAACAGTACATGTTTTCAGTTCATTGACTACTCTCGTCTCCAATTTCCAATGTCAGTATGAAATAGCAGTTAGGATATATTTCAGCACAACAGAAAAATCTACCTACCAGTGGTTTATGCCACAAGTATGCTTATCGCTTACTTAACCAGTAGCCTGGAGGTGGCCAGTTGCAGGATTGGTTCAGCAGCTTAACCAGGCCAACAAAGATCCTCCAATTGCACAATCCTCAGACTGATGCCTTTATTCTCAGGTTGGCTGCCTCATGGTCTCAAGATGGCTGCAGCAGCCCCAGGCATCGTCCTCACATGTCAGCATCCAAAGCAGGAAGAAAGGAAGCAGTAAAAGGCCTTGTTCTCTTGTGGCCCTGTTTTATCAAGGAGCTAGTATTTCCCAGTGTCTCTCCAGCACAGATCTTCTTACATCTCATGGTCCAGAACTGGGTCACAAGGTACTAGCCAGTTGCAAAAGAAAATAGAATTGCTCCAGTTGCCTTGGTCTAATCATGATTTATCCTTTGAGCCTGGGCACATTGCCAATGAATAAACCAAAGTTCCATTAGCAAGGTAAAATGGGGAACACCCTTTGTCTAAACAACTATCAGTGTCTGGCACACATAGTCACTCACACACTAATACATGAAAATGAAAAGTGTTCCCCCTGGAAGAAATGGCCACAAACTGCTTCTTTTCAACACTGTGACACCATCAATAATTTGTGTCTAAAAATGTAGAGACACCCTGTCACATAGCACATCCTAAGCCCATAGCAGTTTGTCCAATGAGCATTTGTAACCCCCTCCTAAAGACACATCAACCCGCAGGCAGTGCTACTCAAGGCCATGGGGCAGTCCTCTCTCTGTTTCTAGGACCTACCACTTCACCTCTATTCTATTCCCCTCCAGTGCCTTTCAGCCTTCAGAAAGGAGGTCCAGGGACTTGCTAATACCTTAGTATGTTTCTTTACTGCACACACCTCCAGGAATTCCCTTTACTGCAAACTCGGTGCCCTGAGAGGCCCCAGGTATCAAGGGATCTAATGTTAGTGGCAGCCCAGTGAAAATGCTACTACTGCTCCAGGTGTGAAGGGATTCTACAGATGAAAGAAATTCTTTTTAAAAAGCCAAGGGGAAGTATTTCTTTCGTGTTGAAATTTTAGATATTGTAACATGGAGATGGCAGTGGGGGGAGGAGCTGTTAGGAGCTCTCCTGTAGCCCCCAGATTATCCCATCAGAAGACCCTGCCCAAGTGGACAATCGTTAGCTCCAGAGAGCCTGTGGGCCAGCCTCTCTTTCCCAGATCACTGTTGTATCCAGGCTTTGCATTCAGGAAGCACACATCTTAGGTGATTCTGAGTGTTATCACCAAGTTTCCTACTCTTTGGAGTTGATGTCTCTGAGTTTGTACTGCACATGAGCATATTTATGTTATTCTGTGACCCACCTCTGCTGTGGAGCTGGTTTCTTTGGCAATGTTTCTGTTTTCTCCTCCAGACTGGGAGCTCCTGGAGCCTGGGGTTGACATCATATTTGTATGTGTATTTCTTGTGCCTGGCCCAATGCCTGCATCTCAGAGGAAACCCAGTAACTGTTACCTTAACAAATGAACTCAAAGACCAAGAAGGAGGATAAAGCTCTTTCCAGGTCTAAAGGCAGGGTTGAAAAAGAGAGGGAGACAATTGCAGCCACTGCTTTCTTGCAGAAGACCCACCGCGAAGTCCTGCCGTCCTGAGTTACACCACACCCTCATGCACACACTGCAAGTCCCACGGCTGCCTTCGTATTTACAATATCCCTGTGACCAGGGCCATTTCCTATGTTCAATTTAGATCTATCAATAGAACACACTCCGAGAGTTTCACTTTGTGCTTTCTTCTTCCTCTGTACTAACTAACATGAGTGTCCTTATTACAGTCACACATGCAGGTCCCCAACTCTTGCTCTCTCCACCAGATTTACTAAGGGGCACAGGAACCCACTGTCACTGAGTGTCTTTGCCAGAAATTAGACCATAATTGTCTCTTCTGTTTCCAAATCCTGGCTTTAAATCAAGGAAGTTTGATCCTCTCTTTTGGTCCATGCACTTCTGTGTCTTTTTTCCTTATTCTGTTGGTCTCTCTCTCTCTCTCTCTCTCTTTCTCTCTCTCTCTCCTTTTCTCCCTCTCTCTCTCTCTCCCTCCTTATCCCCTTCCCCCTTTCTCTCTTCTCTCGCTCTCTCTTTCTTTCTCTCCAAGGACAGAAAAATATCACCAACTTTAATCAGGACTAATCTGCCCATGTGTCCACCAGGTCTTTAGAAGATGCTGTGGGAAGAGAGAGCAGTGTTTGTGTTCATCTTTGTGTTGGAAGAGGCACCATCTGTGTGGGGGGGAGCAAACATGAACTGGGCACCTGCCAAATTCTACACAGGGAGGGGAAGGTGTGGAGTATGCCATCCAGAACCCAATAGCTCCTGTTTCGAGGCTGCCCGATGGGCTCAGAGCTCCTGGAAGGGCGGCTGCTTGGGCTGGCTGTGTGCATTCATGCTGAAGCATTGCCTTTTTCTCCTTGAGTGCCTGCCGTGCAGAACCACTGGGATGCAGAGGACACACACTCACACGCCGGTGTTTCCAGCTGTGCCAGAGCCTGAAGCATGTGAGCTCACAGAAGCCAGCCTTTGCCAGCTCAGACGAGGTAGAAACTAAGGCCTGGGCAAGGGCTGAGGGTAGAGTTAAAGAAAGCAGCCAAATCCAACAGATGAGTGTGCAAGCTTCCCCGTGCCTCAGTTTTCCCAGCTCTCAAAAAGGAATCATACTCTTTACTTGCTTTGCATATGTTTTATAAGCATATCATAAACTGTTACCTGCTGAGTGCCTGACACTGTTTCAAAAGCTTTACTTTTATTAATTTATTCACTAGTCACAGCCACTCCACCAGCTAGGTACCATTCTTTTATCTCCATTTTTCACATAAGAAATGTAGGCACAGAGAGATTGAATAACTTGCCCAAGGGCACACAATTGGTAAGTGGCAGAGGTGGGATTTGAACCCAGGCAGCCCAACTTCAGGGTCAGTGCTCGGAACAATCACACTATACTGCTTTGTGATGTGTAAATACAAGTGCTTGAAATAGTCTGAAGTTCCACACAAATGTATTTTCACAAATGAGGTCAGTCAGGTACTCTGCTCTGGAGAGATTATTGACTCCATGTCATAGACTCCTGAGCAATTCTTTTGGCTTTTATTATTATTTTTAATTGACATACAATAATTGTACATATTAATGGGTTACAGTGTGATGTTTTGATACATGAGCATGATGTGCAGTGATCAAATCAGGATAAGTACTATATCCATCACCTGAATCATTTACCGTTTCTTTGTGTTGGGAACATTCAAAATCCACTCTTCTAGCTATTTGAAAATATATAATTGTTGTTAATTATAGTCACTCTACACTGCTATAGAACACTAGAATTTATTCTTCCTCCCTGTTTGTACTTTTTTTTTTATTATACTTGAAGTTCTAGGGTACATGTGCATAACGTGCAGGTTTGTTACATATGTATACTTGTGCCATGTTGGTGTGCTGCACCCATCAACTTGTCAGCATCCATCAACTCGTCAGCACCCATCAAACTCGTCATTTATATCAGGTATAACTCCCAATGCAATCCCTCCCCCCTCCCCCCCCATGATAGGCCCCGATGTGTGATGTTCCCCTTCCCGAGTCCAAGTGATCTCATTGTTCAGTTCCCACCTATGAGTGAGAACATGCGGTGTTTGGTTTTCTGTTCTTGTGATAGTTTGCTAAGAATGATGGTTTCCAGCTGCATCCATGTCCCTACAAAGGATGCAAACTCATCCTTTTTTTGTACCTGTTAACCAACCTCTCCCTATCCTTCCTCCCAACTCCACTCTTTCTAGCCTCTTAGTAATCACTCTTCTACTCGCTACTTCTATGATATCAACTATTTTTAGCTCCCACATGTAAGTGCGAACATGCAGCATCTATCTTTCTGTGGCTGGCTTATTTCACTTATTTCCTCCAAATTCATCCATGTTGCTGCAAATGATGGAATTTTGTTCTTTTTAAAGGCTGAATAATATTCCATTGTGTACATGCATCACATTTTTTTTTGTCCATTCATCTGTTGATAGACAGTTAGGTGGATTTCACATCTTGGCCAATGTGAATAGTACTTCTATCAAAATGAGAGTGCAGACATGTCTTCAATGTAAGAAAATCAGTATGTCAAAGAGACATCTGCACTCCCATGTTGATTGCAGCAATATTCACAGTAGCCAAGATATGGAATCTTGGACTATTCTGATGGGCAGAGGAAGCAGCCGTCAACCAATGCCAGACAGGAAGTTTGTGCATACATAGTCCAGCTTGTGCATCCCTTGGGTAGACAACTTTAACATGTGCTCTACAGTATCTCCCAGAGGACCCAGTGGGACTGAGCCCCAGGTGCCCACAGCAATAACGTGCTCATCAGCATGCCTTTTATTGGCTGCCTTCCTTTCCCTGTCTCACTTCCCACCCTCCAACAGTACTTCCTTGGTCAGCCTCTACGTAAACAACTCACACTTCAGTCCTTGCCTCAGAGTCTGCCGCTTGGAGGGCCTAGCCTTAAGATAACATATACCTTCTAAGATGTTTCTCATTATTTCATCTTTATAGCAACTCCATAAAGTAGATGGGGCAGGTAATATAGCTCGCTCTTACAGAAGAGGAAACTGAGCCCCCAAAACATTCAGAGGGAGATCCAAAATCATGTGGTTTGTAAGTGGCAGAGCTGGATGAGAACCTGGTTCTCCTGAATCTCAGCATCTGAGGTACCTATGTCACAAGACCTTGAGATTCCTTAGGACACTGATGTGCCACTGGATGTAAGACAGCATGGCTAAGTATTTTCAACTGTCAACAAAAGGGTATTTATGATTCCTGGGAAAGGCAATCAATGACTACTGAGCACTAACAGACATACTACTGGACATACTACCAGACATACTACTATATGGTGATAATATGATGCTGTTTCCAAACTCTGTTGATCCATGAAACATTTTGAGTTCCATATATACGTGTGTGTGTGTGTGTGTGTGTATATATATATATATTTATAAAACACATATGTACCTATAAGTTATATAGTGGCTCCAGGTGTGTGTGTGTTTGTGTATATGTGTGTGTATACTACTGCCCTAATATAATGCATACATAATGAGGTAAATTGAATTATTTGTTCCAGTTCTTCACTCCTCTGGAGTAGTATTGTACATTCACATTCCTGCCATGACAACATGGTAGCCAGAGTATATCTCCTCACCCCTTGACATTGAGCTTGGACCTGTGACTTGTTTTGGACAATGGGGTGTTAGCAGATGTGATGCAGTCGGAGATGTGAAATATCATTGCAAATTTTGGCTAACCCTTTAACAAATCTGCCATTGCCATGAGAATAACTTGATAGGTAGCAGGCAGGTCCAAGGAAGAAGAGACGCACATGGAGCAGACCAACACTCAACCTGCAGCTTGGCAGCCCAGAATAACCTGAGTCAGCCAATCCACAAACATGAAAATGAGGATAAATGTTTGTTATTTTAAGTCACAAAGTTTGAGGGTGATTTTGTCATTCAGCATAATTGTGACACCAGTTGACTAATCCACTAGTAAAACATACAGAAGAGAGATTTAGGAGAAATTATATATGTGAATATATATATATTCAAATACTTCTGGCCTCCAATGGCTCGTCTTGGACACCTCCTGTGACATGTGCGCTCTGTTTATGAGACCACCTCACTAAATTTGTAGGGATTGTGTGAGTTTGTTGATATTTGAATTGAATATGAATTTGGCATCTACTATGGGTATTAGGATGACAATACGTGTTGACTACCCTGGGACAGTCTGAGTTGTCTTTATATAATTATTATGAACATCCTGTTTCACTCTCAGAAGTGTCCCAGTTTGAACTACAAATTCTTTGGTCAACTTCACCATGTGGTAAACGCTATGCTGGGTACAGGGAATGCAGGGTCCTTTGAGAGCAATGGGCACATCCACTGAGAACATGGAGTGGGGGCAAGAAGACATTGCTGGGAGAAGCAATGTCTGAGATGAATCTTGTAAGACAGAGCTGGATGAAGAAGAAGGAGAAGGTGTCAGGACCCAAGACTCACATACACCAAGGCATGGATGTGTCAGACTGTGCATGGAAGTGAGGCCATGAGTTTAGGATGTATGAGAGGTGGTGTTAGATTCATAGATGGTAGCCTCATTTGCCATACCAATGATTTTGGTCTTTTCCTTGAAAGCTATGGAAAGTCTCAAGGGATTTTAGTAGGGAAGGGGCATGATCAGATTTCTGTTTTAGTTAGATGACTCCAGCAATAAGGTATATTAGAAAGGGTCAGAGAATGGAGGTTAGGAGGCCAGTCTTGTTGAGAGACAATGAAGGCTTGAATGAAGACACAGTGAGGAGGCAGAAAAGAAGGAGCAGAAGGGCTACTAAGGAGGTAAAGTCTATGTGACATGGTGACAGATAAGATGAAGGTAGATGAAGGGTGAAATCATCCTGGTCATTGACATTAAAAACGTCTCCTTGAGTGTAGAAAGAATAGCTCTGAGTTTCTTGAGTTCCATACAGTTATCTGAACTCGCCATCTTACTTGTGATACAACTAATTGGACATGATTGTGAGTGACCAAGAAGCATTGTAATTCAGTGGGTACAGTAGGCACTGTCAATGCCCTGCCCATATCCTTTCTGCCCACCCAGGAGATCACTGCTGAAATGTCATATATATGACTAGAGCCTACTGTGTGCCACTGGTTGAGGCTGTTCTGTGGTCATGGGAGCATGCTTGGCACATGCAGGGTATGACCGAAACGACCAGGGAATTAACACATGAGGAATGATCCTCAGTACTGGGCCATACGCACCCTCTCAGGGCACCCCCAGCAGGATCAAGTCCCAGTTGCCCACAGCAGTAACCCACTTATTAACACGTTTTCTTTTTATCAGCTTTCTTCTTTTCTTCTCTGCCTCATTTCTCACTGCGCTTCCTGAAATCATTTAGCAAAGAAATTACTTGAACCAAAATCTTTGTCTCAAGGTCTGCTTTTAGAGACAGCCAAGATAAGACAGTGGTTAAAATTAAGGACTCTGGAGCCAGGCTTCTTAAGTGTGAATATCAGTTTGCTTCTTACCACCTGTATGTCTTCAGGCAACTTCACTTAACCTCTCTATGTCTTGTGCCTCACTTTTCTCATCAGTAAGATGAAAACAATAATAGTACCTGTTCCACAGGGCTGTTGTGAGGATTAAGTGAGTTAATGCATGTATGTGACTTAGAATAATGGCTGGTACATGATGACTGTTTTTATGTGCTAGATAACATTATTATTACTATTATTTTTTGTCTCAACCAAATATTGCCAAGATTAATGGAAAGGAAACTTCCCCAAGTAGCTCTCATCAAGCATTATGGCTCCTTGATCTCTACTTTACTTTATGGAATATCCAGTTAGGAAAACAGAAACCAACTAGGTGTTTTAAACAGAGAGGATTTAAAACGGAGTATTGGTTTCCAAGTATTGGAAGTCTGAAAAAGGCAAAAGAAAGTCAATTAACCAAAAGATTAGAAACTGCAGGAAACAGCTACCACTGTGAAGGCTAGGAGAACAAATAGGAGGTGGTTACTAACCTCTGTGGATGAAGAGGAGGGACCATCACCTCAGGAACTGAGACCATGGATGACTGGGCATAGCTACTCCCAGAGACCCCCATGTGAGATGGAAACAGAAAGAGAAAGTGGGGCAGACAATGCTGCTTCCTGTCTCCTACCTTCTGGTTTCCTACCAGTGCCTCCTATCAGCAGGGTATGATGGGAGTCAACTTGCAAAGGATCCTGGGACACAAACCTTGACAAGTTTCAACCCCAGCATTACAGCACAGAATAAGGAAGGACAGTCTTGGGAATGAGAGACAACCAGAAAACGCCCAGCATACCTGATTTTCTTATGCATGGTTGGTTTTCTTTCACCTACCCACACATTGATTCCTGTTTCTTTTGGACAGTCTTAGAGGTCTTCTGGGCTATTGTTGAGTAGTCCTTATTTCCAGCACAAAGTTTTCCTTCTCGTCTCCTCGCAATTGCCTATCCCTCACCTTCCATTTCCGGGGACTGCCTTTCCTGAGCCTATGCTTCTGCTAGCATACATGTGGTTTTGGCCCACATGTATGCTAGCCCACAGTACTGGAGCTTTGGCCCACAAGCTCCAATACTGTGTTTCCAATATAGCAACTGCCTGTTACATAGAGTTGTCCTGGTTGAAGCATCTAGCCTGCATTCTGTGATCTTAAGACAAGGTGAATATTGTGGCATATATCACAGAGTGGTTGGAGGAAATGTGTGGTCCCGTACTCTATAGAATCCGAGGTTAATTTCCTCACCTTTGAGGTCAGATTGGAAGAGGTGCTGCCTGCTTCTCAAAAATTCAACCATCTTCATGCATTGCTTAACAGAGAATACACCAGATATTTTTCCTGGATATCAGGCTCAATTCAGGCCAGTCACAGTCTTTAGTGCCAACTACACACACATGTTCTAGATACTACAGAAGAGAAAGTCTCAGCCTTCCAGAAATGCTCCATCAAATTGCAAATCAACTACTGATTAATCATAATACTGATAGTTTAAACTAAGATTGATCTAATACCTTGAAGTTTCCCATGCATAAAATTATCATATTATTTTCTCACAATTACTCTGTAAAGTAAGCACCATCACCACTTTACCAAGAGGAAGCTGAAGTTCAGAGAGGTTGATGTCTTGCCCAAAGTTGCACCACAGATAAATTCCAGAGTCTAGATTTAAATGTTTGTCTCAGTCCAAAGGTAAGCTCTTTGTCCTCTGTCCCGTGGCACATGAATAAGCATCTAAATGAATATGAAAAAAGTTAGCGCCCATGGGCATCCATAAATGGGGAGGTCAATGCAGGCTAAAGTCAATGGGTACAACTGTGGGATGATAAGATTTGGGCTGCAGTCTGAGAGATAGATGGGATTTAGAAAGAGAGTAGAAAGTAGGCATTTCAGTGAGTGATCAGCATTTAAGAGCAAGAGAAGACTGCAGAAATCATGCAGCTATGTACCCCATGACAAAGTGAAAACCTGCCATATTTAAGAGATTCGTTCAAGACCCCCCAACTAATTCAGGCAGAACTTGGATTACATCTCAGTGTTCCTGGCCTCAGAGCTTCTTTTGCTTGCCCCTGGCTCTTGGGTAATAAGTAGACTAGAGCCAAATTCTCAAGAAAGTATCAAGGTCGGGTAGCTCCTGGGATCATGGCAGACAGAAGGCAGGCCTAGATTGCAGCTCCGGAGAGCAGTATGTGGGAGGCTTGCATTGTGAATTTTAGCTCCAGATTGACTGTAAGAACAAACCACCAATCCCAAGAGGACCCACAGACCTTCTGAAGGAAGCAGACAGCTCCCGCAGGACCCAGGAGACCCCCAAATACCGTGAGTGCCCCAACTGCAGAAGTGGGAAAGGGAGACCCTACTCTCCCAAACACACACCCTCACTGGAGAAGCTGAAAGTCTGTTTGCAAGAGAAGTTTCTAACTTTACCTAGAGCTGAGTCAAGTTAGAGAGCCAAGCAAAATACAGGGGTAGAGGAAGGAGCAGAAAGGCCCTGGGAGCTTGCTGGGCCCCCAAGCAGCCCAGTCCTGCTTGGCACCACAGGGATCCATTGGGAGGATGACAACAGGAGCAGGGGATAAAATTCCACAGGGAGAAGGAATTCTCTAGCTGAACTTTGTAACAATTTGAACCGGGTGAGAAGCCTCCTGGCCAGAACTCAGGGTAGGGCACTAATACAGCATGAAGATTTCACAGGTGAGAAAGAACTAAAGCCCTCCTCTTTGGCTGGGAGGCAGATAGCCTCAGGCAAGTTTTCAAGCCCCTCTCGCCCTCCACCTGGAAACAGACTCAGGGCTGTTGGTGCTGACACAGTGGGAGTGAGACTGGCCCATCAGTTTGCATGGGAGCTGGGTGAGGCCTGTGACTGCCGGCATTCCCTCACTTCCCTGACAACCTGCACAACTCAGCAGAGGCAGCCATAATCCTTCTAGGTACACAACTCCAGTGATCTGGGAATCTCACCCCCATCCCCCACCGCAGCCTCAGCAAGACCCTCTCAAGGAGAGTCTGAGCTCAGACATGCCTAGTCCCACTCCCACCTGATGCTCCTTCCCTATCCATCCTAGTAGCAGAAGAAAAAAGGCTTATAATCTTGGGAGTTCCAGGGCCCCACCCACAGTGATACCTCTCCACACTATTATAGCTGATGATTTCTGGAAAGTGCCACCTCCTAGCAGGAGGCCAACCAGCACAAAAGTAAAGCATTAAGCCACCAAAGCTAAGGACCCTCATGGAATCCATTGCACCCTCTGCTACCTCCAACAGAACAGGTGTTGGTATCCACAGCTGAGAGACCCATAGATGGTTCACATCACAGGGCTCTGTGCAGACAACCCCCAGTACCAGCCCAGAGCCAAGAAGATTCACTGAGTGTCTAGACCCAGAAGAGAGACAACAATCACTGAAGTTCGTCTCACGGGAAGTCACATCCATAGGAAAAGGAGGAGAGTACTACATCAAGGGAACACCCCGTGGGACAAAGGAATCTGAACAACAGCCTTCAGCTCTAGACATTCCCTCTGACAGAGCCCACACAAATGAGAAGGAACCAGAAAACCAACCTTGGTAATATGACAAAAGAAGACTCTTCAACAGCTCCAGCCCCCACTGAAAATAAAACACACTAGTTCACCAGCAATGGATCCAAACCAAGAAGAAATTCCCGATTTACCTGAAAAAGAATTCAGGAGGTTAGTTATTAAGCTAATCAGGCAGGGACCAGAGAAAGGCAAAGCCTAATGCAAGGAAATCCAAAAAATGGTACAAGAAGTGAACAGAGAAATATTCAAGGAAATAGATAGTTTAAAGAAGAAACAATAAAAAATTTAGGAAACTTTGGACTCACTTTTAGAAATGTGAAATGCTCTGTAAAGTCTCAGCAATAGAATTGAACAAGTAGAAGAAAGAAATTCAGAGCTTGAAGACAAGGTCTTCAAATTAACCCAACCCAAAGAAGGCAAAGAAAAAGAGTAAGAAAATATGAACAAAGCCTCCAAGAAGTCTGCGATTACATTAAATGACCAAATCTAAGAATAATCAGTATTCCTGAAGAGGAAGAGAATTCTAAAGGCTTGGAAAACATATTTGGAGGAGTAGTAGAGGAAAAATTTCCCAGCCTTGCTAGAGACCTAGACATCCAAATACAAGAAGCACAAAGAACATCTGGGAAATTCATTACAAAAAGATCTTCATCTAGGCACATTGTCATCAGGTTATCCAAAGTTAAGATGAAGGAAAGAATTTTAAGAGCTATGAGACAGAAGCACTAGGTAACCTATAAAGGAAAACCTATGAGATTAACAACACACTTCTTAGCAGCAGCCTCAGCAAACTAGATGGGATTGGGGCCCTCCTTCAGCCTCCTGAAACAAAACAATTACTAGCCAAGAATTTTGTATCCAGCAAAACTAAGCATCATAAATGAAAGAAAGATACAGTCGTTTTCAGACAAATACTGAGAGAATTCACCATTACCAAGCTACCACTACAAGAACTGCTAAAAGGAGCTCTAAATCTTGAAACAAATCCTTTAAACACATCAAAACAGAACCTCTTTAAAGCATAAATCATACAGTATCTACAAAACAAAAATACAAGTTAAAAAGCAAAAACAAAACAAAACAAAAAAAGACAAACAAAAAAAAACCCACCAAGGTACACAGGCAACAAAGAGCATGATGAATGTAATGGTACTTCACATTTCAATACTAACATTGAATGTAAATGGCCTAAATGCTCCACTTAAAGGATACAGAACCGCAGAATGGATAAGAACTCATCAACCAACTATCTGCTGCCTTCAGGAGACTCACCCAACACATAAGAACTCACATAAACTTAAAGTAAAGGGGTGGAAAAAGGGATTTCATGCAAATAGGCACCAAAAGCAAGCAGGGGTAGTTATTCTTGTATCAGACAAAACAAACTTTAAAGCAACGGCAGTTAAAAGGGACAAAGAGGAACATTATATAATGGTAAAAGGTCTTGTCCAACAGGAAAATATCACAATCCTAAATATATATGCACCTAACACTGGAGCTCCCAAATTTATAAAACAATTACTAATGGACCTAAAAAATGAGACAGACAGCAACACAATAGTAGTGGGGGACTTCAATACTCCACTGACAGCACTAGACAGGTCATCAAGACAGAAAGTCAAAAAAGAAACAATGGATTTAAACTACACATTGGAACAAATGGACTTAACAGCTATATACAGAACATTCCATCCAGCAACCACGGAATATACATTCTATTCAACAGAGCATGGAACATTCTCCAAGACAGACCATACAATAGGCCATAAAACGAGCTTCAATAAATTTAAGAAAATTGAAATTATATCAAGCACTATCTCAGACCACAGTGGAATAAAATTGGAAATCAACTCCAAAAGGAATCTTCAAAACCTTGCAAATACATGGAAATTAAATAACCTGCTCCTGAATGAGCGTTGGGTCAAAAACAAAATCAAGATGGAAATTTTTAAATTCTCCAAACTGAATGACAATAATGACACAACCTGTCAAAACCTCTCAGGTACAGCAAAGGCAGTGCTAAGAGGAAAGTTCATAGCCCTAAATGCCTACATGAAAAAGTATGAAACAGCACAAACAGGCAATCTAAGGTCACACCTCAAGGAATTAGAGAAACACGAACAAACCAAACCCAAACACAGCAGAAGAAAAGAAATAACCAAGATCAGAACAGAACTAAATGAAATTGAAACAAACAAACAAACAAAAATGCAAAAGATAAATGAAACAAAGTCTGATTCTTTGAAAAGATAAATAAAATTGATTGAACATTAGCAAGACTAATGAAGAAAAGAAGTGAGAAAATCCAAATAACATCACTAAGAAATGAAACAGGAGATATTACAACTGACACCACTGAAATACAAAACATCATTCAAGGCTACTATGAACACCTTTACACACATAAACTAGAAAACCTAGAAGAGATGGATAAATTCCTGGAAAAACACAACCCTCCTAGCTTAAATCAGGAAGAATTAGATACCCCGAACAGACCAATAACAAGTAGAGCGATCTAAGTGGTAATTAAAAAATTACCAACAACAAAAAAAGTCCAGGACTAGACAAATTCACAGAAGAATTCTGACAGACATTCAAAGAAGAAATTGTACCAATCTTTTTGACAGTTTTCCTCAAGATAGAGAAAGAAGGAACCCTCCCTAATTCATTCTATGAAGCCAGCATCACCCAAATAGCAAAACCAGGAAAGGACACAACTAAACAGGGAAACTACAGATCAATATCCTTGATGAACATAGATGCTAAAATCCTTAACAAAATGCTAGCTAACTGAATCCAACAACATATGAAAAAGATACTCCACCATGATCAAGTGGGTTTCATACCAGGGATGCAGAGGTGCTTTAACATATGCAAATCAATAAATGTGATACAACACATAAACAGAATTAAAAGCAAAAATCACATGATCACCTTGATAGATGCAGAAAAAGCATTTGACAAAATCCAGCATCACTTTATGATTAAAACTCTTAGCAAAATCAGCATACAAGGGACATACCTTAATGTAATAAAAGTCATCTATGACAAATCCACAGTCAACATAATATGGAGTGGGGAAAAGTTGAAAGCATTCCCTCTGAGAATTGGAACAAGACAAGGATGCCCACTCTCACCAGTCCTCTTCAACATAGTACTGGAAGTCCTAGCCAGAGCAATCAGATAAGAGAACGAAATAAAAGGCATCTAAATCAGTAAAGAGGAAGTCAAACTGTCACTGTTTGCTGATGATATGATCATTTACCTTGAAAACCCTAAGGACTCCTCCAGAAAGCTCCTAGAACTGATAAAAGAATTCAGCAAAGTTTTCAGATACAAGATTAATGTACACAAATCAGTAGCTCTTCTATACACCAACAGTGACCAAGCAGAGAATCAAATCAAGAACTCAATCTCTCTTACAATAGCTGCAAAAATATATATAATACCTATGAATATATCTAACAAAGGAGTCGAAACACCTCTACAAGGAAAACTACAAAACACTGCTGAAAGAAATCATAGCTGACACGAACAAATAGAAACACATCCCATGCTCATTCATGAGTAGAATTAATATTGTGAAAATGACCATACTGCCAAAAGCAATCTACAAATTCGACACAATCCCTATCAAAATACCACCATGATTCTTCACAGAATTAGAAAAAAACAACTCTAAAATTCATATGGAACCAAAAAAGAGCCCACATAGCCAAAGCAACACTAAGCAAAAAGAACAAATTTGGAGGCATCACACTAACTGATTTCCAACTATACTGTAAGGCCATAGTCACCAAAACAGCATGGTACTGGTATAAAAATAGGCATATAGACGGAACAGAATAGAGAATCCAGAAATAAATCCAAATACTTACAGCCAACTGCTCTTTGACAAAGCAAACAAAAACTTAAAGTGGGGAAAGGGCACCCTTTTCAACAAATGGTGCTGAGATAATTGGCTAGCCACCTGTAGGAGAATGAAACTGGATCCTCATCTCTCAACTTATACAAAAATCAACTCAAGATGGATTAAGGTCTTAAATCTAAGACCTGAAACTACAAAAGTTCTAGAAGATACTATTGGAAAAACCCTGCTAGACATTAGCTTAAGCAAGGATTTCATGACGAAGAACCCAAAAGCAAATGCAATAAAAATAAAGATACGTAACTGGTACCTAATTAAACTAAAGAGCTTTTGCACAGCAAAACGAACAGTCAGTAGAGTAAACCACAACCCACAGAGTGGGAGAAAATTTTCACAATCTATACATCTGGTAAAGGACTCATATCCAGAATCTACAACGGACTCAAACAAATCAGTAAAAAAACAAACAAGCACTTCCATCAAAAAGTGGGCTAAGGATATGAATAGATAATTCTCTAAAGAAGGTATATAAATGACCAACAAACATATGAAAAAAATTACTCAACATCACTAACGATCAGGGAAATGCAAATCAAAACCTCAAAACCATAATGTGATACTACCTAACTGCTACAAGAATGGCCATAATAAAAAAATAAAATAAAATAAACAGTAGATGTTGGTGTGGATTCAGTGAACAGGGAACACTTCTACACTGCTGGTGAGAATGTAAACTAGTACACCCACTATGGAAAACAGTGTGGAGATTCCTTAAAGAATTAAAGTAGAATTACTATTTGATCCAGCAATCCCACTACTGGGTATCTACACAGAGCAAAAGATGCCATTACTCAAAAAAAGATACTTGTATATGCATGTTTGTAGCAGCACAATTCACAATCACAAAACTGTGGAACCAACCCAAATGCCCATCAATCAACGAGTGGATAAAGAGACTGTGGAATGTAGACAATGGAATACTACATAGCCATAAAAAGGTATGAATTAACAGCATGTGCAGTAACCTGGGTGAGATTGGAGACTATTATTCTAAGTGAAGTAACTCAAGAATGGAAAACCAAACATCGTATGTTCTCACTGATATGTGGGAGCTAAGCTATGAGGACCCAAAGGCATATGAATGATACAATGGACTTTGGGGACTTGGTGGAAAGAGTGAGAGAGGGGCGAGGGATAAAAGACTACAAATATGTTGCAGTGTATACTGCTTGGGTGATAGGTGCACCAACATCTTGCAAATCACCACTAAAGAACTTACTCATGTAACCAAATACCACCTGTACCCCAGTAACTTATGGAAAAAATAAAAATAAATAAACATCTAAATATAAAAAAAGAACGAAGGAAGAAAAAAAAGTATCAAGGTCATCATCCCTTTCGTAGGATTTCTGTTAGATCTATGGATTGATCTCATCCTATTCCATTGAGTCAATCATGACATCCAGGAGACTTATCTCTCTTTGTGCAGTATGGGCTTTTGACACAATCAAGTTTATTTTTATTTTTACATGAATATGTTCTTTAGTGGTGATTTCTGAGAGTTCAGTGCACCCATCACCCGAGCAGTATACACTGTACCCAGTGTGTAGTCTTTTATCCCTCACCTGCCTCCCACCCTTTCCCTTGAGTTCCCAAAGTCCATTGTATCATTCTTTTTTTTGTAACATCTTTTATTTGTATACAATTATAAATTACAAACTTGTTTTATCAGAATTTTTTTTTTTAATTTATTTTTAGTCAACTTACTCCCTTTTATTTACCAGCAGTTTGCTCTGACAGAGGAAATTACAAACTATTGTTTTGCTTAATCCTTTTAGTCATCATGTCAGGCACACAGGTTGGAGGGTATTAACTTCCATTTTACAGACAGAGTGGAAACACTGTACCCATATTTAGTGTAAGACAGAGCTGGGATATAAGCCTTGGGCTTCCATAGTCACAACTGCTTTTTTCCATAACTTTGTAATACATCATTTTAAAGTAATCTGATTTCACAATGTTTTACAGTAGAAGAGTAACATCTATAGCATCTCTTCTTGGCAGGTTACCTCTGGACAGAACCAATCTAGTTACCTCATACGCTGGTACTTTTTTTTTCTGAGACGGAGTTTTGCTTTTGTTGCCTAGGCTAGAGTGCAATGGGCCTGATCTCGGCTCACTGCAACCTCCGCCTCCCTGGGTGCAAGCAATTCTCCTGCCTCAGCCTCCCAAGTAGCTGGGATTACAAGCACGTGCCACCACACCCAGCTAATTTTGTATTTTTAGTAGAGACAAAGTTTCTCCATGTTGGTCAGGCTGGTCT
>NW_012111253.1:4103628-4112619 GCF_000951035.1 Colobus angolensis palliatus
CACCTGGGTCTAGTTCAGCTGGCGGATAAGCTGATTGATGCGTTCACCCCGATAGCCAGGTGTGCCCATCTCCTTGAGGAAGCCCACTCTATTTTTGGTAGCATGTCGGGCCACTGAGAGGTGGAAAGGGCGCAAGAACCATGAGATCTCCTGGAAATGCTTCCCTGGGAAGGCAATTTCATGAATGAGGTCTTCCAAGCAAATGACGCCAAACTTCCCCAGGTGCTCCTCAATCACTGTGTTGTCTGTCAGAGGGATGGTCTTATTCTTGACCTTGGCTTGTCCACGTTTCAAAATGAGTTCTCGGACAGACTTCAGATTTGGAAATCCCCAGGTCACATAAGGTTCCACTATACGCAGCATTTTTAGGTTGTGGGGGGTGACTTTTACAAAGACACCACTAAAAATTTTCTTTAGGCGAAGTCTTGCAATGGTTCTCTGCACCAGTAAACTCACGCCATCAATCCTTTCGATGCATACAACAAAGGCCAAGGAATGTTTATCTGGCAATTCCAAGGCATGAGGTTTCACTTCTAGTCGTCTGAGACGCACCTTGTCACGTTTCTGCCGCCAGGAATCATGTAGGAATGATTCTAGTCGCTTAAACCTGAGCCCTTTTCCTTTCCTCTGCTCCTTCTTTGCCAAAAGTGCCTGCTTTGCCTGGGTGGCTTTGAGGGCTTGATAAGCCTTCCTCTTTTTCAGCAGATTTTCTGGAACCAAAGGGATTTTTCTTTGCTCTTGCTCCGCCATCTTTCTAGTGGTCATTGTATCATTCTTATGCCTTTGCATCCTCATAGCTCAGCTCCACTTATGAGTGAGAACATACAATGTTTGATTTTCCATTCCTGAGTTACTTCACTTAGAATAATGGTCTCCAATTCCACCCAGGTTGCTGCAAATGCCATTACTTCATTCCTTTTCATGGCTGAATAGTATTCCATGGTACATATATTCAACATTTTCTTTATACACTCATTGATTGATGGGCATTTGGGCTGATTTCATATGTTTGCAATTGCGAATTGTGCTGCTATAAACATGCATGTGCAAGTATCTTTTTTTTGTATAATGGCTTCTTTTCTTCTGGGTAGATACCCAGGAGTGGGATTGCTGGATCAAATGGTAGATCTACTTTTAGTTCTTTAAGGAATCTACACACTGTTTTCCATGGTGGTTGTACTAGTTCGCATTCTCACCAACAATGTACAAGTGTTTCCTTTCCAACACATCCATGCCAACATCTACTATTTTTTTATTATGGCCATTCTTGCAGCAGTAATGTGGTATCTCATTGTGGTTTTGATTTGCATTTCCCTAATAATTAGTGATATTCAGCATGTTTTCATCTGTTTGTTGGCCATTTGTATATCTTCTTTTGAGAATTGTCTATTCATGTCCTTATCCCAATTTTTGCTGGGATTATCTGTTTTTTTCTTGCTGATTTGTTTGAGTTCCTTGTAGATTCTGGACACTAGTCCTTTGGCGGAAATATAGATTGCAAAGATTTTCCCAGTCTGTGGGTTGTCTATTTACTCTGCTAATTATTTCTTTTGCTGTGCCGAAGCTTGTTAGTTTAATTAAGTCCCATCTGTTTATCTTTGTTGCATTTGCTTTTGTGTTCTTGGTCATGAAGTCTTTGCCTAAGCCAATGTCTGGAAGGGTTTTCCCAGTGTTATCTTCTAGAATTTTTATGGTTTCAGGTTTTAGATTTAAGTCTTTGATCCATCTTGAGTTGATTTTTGTATAAGGTGAGAGATGAGGATCCAGTTTCATTCTTCTACATATGGCTTGCCAATTATCTCAACACCATTTGTTGAAAAGGATGTCCTTTCCCCACTTTAAGTTTTTGTTTGCTTTGTTGAAGATCTGTTGGGGATAAGCATCTGGCTTTATTTTCGTGTTCTTTATTCTGTTCAATTAGTCTATATGTCTATTTTTATACCAGTACCATGCTGTTTTGGTTACTACGGCCTTATAGTATAAAGTTGGGTATTGTGATGCCTCTAGATTTGTTCTTTTTGCTTAGTCTTGCTTTGACTGTGCAGGCTCTTTTTTGTTCCATATGAATTTTAGAATTTTTTTTTTAGTTCTGTGAAAAATGATGGTGGTATTTTGATGGGAATTGCATTGAATTTGTAGATTGTTTTTGGCATTATGGTCTTTTTCAACATATTGATTCTACCCATCCATGAGCATGGGATGTGTTTCCATTTGTTTGTGTCATCTATGATTTCTTTCAGCAGTGCTTTGTAGTTCTCTTGTAGAGGTCTTTCACCTATTTGGTTAGGTATAATCGTAAGTATTTTATTTTATTTTTTTGCAACTGTTATAAAACGTGTTGAGTTCTTGATTTGATTCTGAGCTTGGTCACTGTTGGTTTATAACAGGGCTACTGATTTGTGTACATTAATTTTGTATCCTGAAACTTTGCTGAATTCATTTACCAGTTCTAGGAGCTTTTTGGATGAGTCTTTTGGGTTTTCTAGGTAACGATCATGTATGTCATCAGCAAAGTGACAGTTTGACTTCCTCTTTACCAATTTGGATGCCGTTTATTTCTTTCTCAGGTCTGGTTGCTTTGGCTAGGACTTCCAGTACTATCTTGAATAGAAGTGGGGAAAATGGGCATCCTTATCTTGTTCTCAGAAGGATTGTTTTCAACTTTTCCCCATTCAGTGTAATGTTAGTTGTGGCTTTTATTACCTTAAGGATGTCCCTTCTATGCCAATTTTGCTGAGGGTTTTAATCATAAAGTGATGCTGGATTTTGTCAAATGTTTTTTCTCCATCTATTGAGATCATCATGTGATTTTCATTTTTAATTCTGTTGATGTGGTGTATTACATTTTATTGACTTGCATATGTTAAATCATCCGTACATCCCTTGTATAAAACCCACTCGATCATGGTGCATTATCTTTTTGATATGCTGTCGGATTTGGTTAGCTAGTATTTTGTTGAGAAATTTTGCATCTATGTTCATCAGGAATATTGGTCTATAGTTTGCTTTTTTTTGTTATATCTTTTCCTAGTTTTGGTATTACAGTGATACTGGCTTCATAGAATGATTTAGGGGAAATTCCCTATTTCTCCATCTTTTGGAATAGTGTCAATAGGATTGGTACCAATTCTTCTGTGAATGTCTGATAAAATACAGCTGTGAACCCATCTGGTCCTGGACTTTTTTTGTTGGTACCTTTTAAATTACCGTTTCAATCTTGCTGCCTGTTATTGATCTGTTAAGAGTTTCTATTTTTTTCTGGTTCAACCTAGGAAGAAATAGATTGTTGTTTATTAGGTTAGACAGGTTTTATATTTTGAGGAATTTATCCATCTCCTTTAGGTTTTCTAGTTTATTCATGTAAAGGTGTTCATAGTAGACTTGAATGATCTTTTGTATTTCTGTGGTATTGGTTGTAATATCTCCAGTTTCAGTTCTAATTGAGCTTATTTGGATCTTTCTTCTTCTTTTCCTGGTTAATCTTGCCAATGGTCTATCAATTTTATTTATCTTTTCAAATAACCAGCTTTTTGTTTCATTTATCTTTTGTATCTCTTTTGTTTCAATTTCATTTAGTTCTGCACGGAGCTTGGTTGTTTCTTTTCTTCCGCTGGGTTTGGATTTGGTTTGTTCTTGTTTCTCTCATTCCTTGAGGTATGACCTTAGATTGTCTACTTGTGCTCTTTTAGATTTTTTGATGTAAGCATTTAATGCTATGAACTTTCCTCCTAGCACTGCTTTTGTTGTATCCCAGAGGTTTTGGTAGGTTGTGTCACTGTTATCATTCAGTTCAAATATTTTTTTAACTTCCATCTTGATTTCATTGCTGATGCAATGATCATTCAGGAGCAGGTTATTTAATTTCCATGTATTTGCATGGTTTTGAGGATTCCTTTTGAAGTTTATTTCCAATTTTATTCCACTACGGTCTGAGAGAGTACCTCGTATAATTTCAGTTTTCTGAAATTTGTTGAGGCTTCTTTTGTAGTCTGTCATGTGGTCTATCTTGGAGTATGTTCCATGTGCTGATGAATAGAATATTTATTCTGCAGTTGTTGGGTAGAATGTTCAGTAAATATCTGTTAAGTCCATTTGTTCTACAGTATATTTTAAGTCCATTATTTCTTTGTTGACTTTCTGTCTTGATGACCTGTCTAGTGCTGTCAGTGGCATACTGAAGTCCCCCACTATTATTGTGTTGCTGTGTATCTCATTTCTTAGGCCTAGTAGTAACTGTTTTATAAATTTGGGAGCTCCAGTGTTAGGTGCATATATATTTAGGATTGTGATATTTTCCTGTTGAACTAGTCCTTTTATGATTATATAATACCCATATTTTCCTGTTAGGCTAGTCCTTTTATCATTGTATAATGTTCCTCTTGTTCTTTTTTAACTGCTGTTGCCTTAAAATTTGTGTTATTTGATATAAGAATAGCTACTCCTGCTCGCTTTTGTTGTCCATTTGCATGGAATATCTCTTTCTGCCCCTTTTCCTTAAGTATGTTGGACATGATCAAGTTTAAATGTGAATCTTGCACCAGCATTCACTTGCCATGTAACCTTGAATAAATTCTCAAGTTATCAACCTCCCAAATTTCTGTGTTCCTATCTGTAGGAAAGGATAATAGAGCCATCTTCACAAGGTGGCTGTGGGAATCAAATGAGACATTAAAAAGAATAGTCATAGTAAGGACTCAGTAAATAGTAGAGTTGCTGTTTTGTTTTGTGGTGATGAGGGCTCTGCTACCTTTGAACAATCAAAGAACCAAAAAAAAAAAATCAGGAAAGAGAATGAAGGGAAAAATTGTCACATGACTTAATCCACCTGATGTGTTTAATAAAACTAAAAATTATGTAGCACATCACAGTACAGACACAGATACCATCTCTCGCTCTGTGAGGTAGACTTCATGGGAACTCCTTTCACAGACAAGGAAACTGAGGCATAGGCATAAAAATGGTTTTCACAAGGTCCCACAGCTGCTTAGTGATGAAGTTAGGACTACAAACTGGGTCTCGTCTCTCCTAAACCTATGTTCTTCCCACTATGTTGATGAAGAAAATGCAAAGTAAGGAAGTGCCAAAGATTCTAGCACAGTCCAAGAGACAATTGCAAGGTCTAAACCAGGCAGCTGGGGCCAGTGGGGGCGAGAAACATGGACATGATGATTTTCCTGGGAACAAAACTTCAGTAAGTTACAAAGGAGAGATCCAAGGGAAAAGGTAAGTTTTAATTCCCAGGGAGGAAAGAAAATTAAGTGGAGTGTATGTGTGTGTTTGTGTGTGTGTGTGTGTGTAGAGAAAGAGAGAGAGAGAGAGAGAGAGAGAGAGAGAGAGAGAGAGAGAGAGAAAGAGGGAAGGAGAGAAAACAGCGAGAATATAAATGTGTGTGTCTGTCACCAGCTGGGTTTCCTGGGAAGCAAACTTTGAGGCTGAGGTTAGTGTGCAGGATGTGGATTAAGGAGGGACCTTGGGATCAACATCTGGGAAATGAGAGGAAGGAAGCTGGAATGGCCAGACACAGCTCACCAGCTGCTGGGAAGCAGGGTAAACCCCATGGGGAGCTGTGGAGCTAGAATGGTCCTTCCAAGACAGGTCAAGATGGCCAAGCCTTTACAGTCTTGTAGAAATCACCCACTGGATATGAGCTTCCCCAAGAAGGTGCAAGATTCTTTCTGCCACTGAGGCCAGCCTGGAAAGGGCTGACAGCTGAGATGTCCACTGATGACACTCCCAGCAGCTGGGAAACAAGTCCTTCCTTGATGGTGCATCTGAATATGTTGTCAGTGTGTTTACCAAAATTCATCCGTGTGAGTGTTTGTGTCTGTGTGAGTGTACTTGCATGGTGTGCATGTGTGTGATCTCTGCCCTCCCAGTTGAAACTGGGCTTCTGCACTGAGTGCCCATGCAAGCCATTGGCCCTCCAATAATGTTGTCTCTGCCAGCGTGGGCAGGGTCTGGGTGGCAAGGCAGCTGTGAGCACCAAGCCTGCCCACGGAAGAACTGCCAGACACAGGCCCAGAGCCACACACTGGCAGCTGGCAGGGCAGGGACCCTGCGTCAGGATCTGAGAACAAACTGTGCAGGTTGGCCAAGCATAGACACAGAAACAGGAGAAGATGCTCTGCCAGAGAGCAGCTCAGAGATCATGAAACTCTGAGAAGGTAGAGAGAAGAAAGCGAGAGAGATAGACACATATACACACATACCCACAGAGACAGGGAGAGGCATGCGGAGACATCCACACAAAGAGGGAACAAAACCATGTGAGTCAGACAGGATCAAAGAGAGACAGAGAAAAAACAGACAGACAGACACACAGAGAGAGAGAGAGAGAGAGAGAAAACAAACACTAAGAGAAAGAGAAAAAAACAGGCAGAGAGAGACAGACATGACAGAGACAGAGACGGAGTGAGACACATGAAGAACAAATAGAGAAACACAGAGGAGCAAAGACAGACAGACAGAACAGAGAGAGAGACATGACAAAGAGCGACAGAGAGGGAGACAGGCAGAGACCTAGAAACAGACAAGGAGACAGAAAGAGGCTGAGAGAGACAGAGGTTGAACTTGGGAGGCCAGACAGTAAAAGAAAGTCGATAATGGTAAAGAAGAAATGAGTTTCCTTCAGAACCCCTCTTCAAATCCAAACATTTTCTTTAGAAATTACCCTGATTCTTTATCATCGGATCCCAGAAACTATAGTAACTTACTCCAGACAGAACAGTGAAAACAAACTCTCACCTAGGTCCCCAAGGCAAAGAGAGGGAAAGCTTTGGTGGGAAAGAGAGAGCTCCTGGGCTCGGTCTCATTGGAAAACTGGGTTCCATTGAGCCCACCACAGGGAGTGGGGCTGAATTCCTTCCCTCCAGCTCCCTTCCCAGAGGCCTCCTCTCATGCACAGTCTACCCTGGCCCCTTTCACAGAATGCTCACCCGTACATTGGAACCACTCGCATTAATGTAGGCTGAGCTGCAGAGAGTCTCCAAGTCAGTGAGAGCCAAGGCCTGGAGCCAGTCTGGCATCGGCAAGTACAGGGGCAAAGCCGAACTGTGGACCCCTCTCAGCGGCACCTGATTAGAAAAGGGGACACCTGCTCCGGCAAATGGCTTGAAGAGGCTAACAGGAACATAGCAAGGTAAAGAGGTGGAGAGAGAACACCAGCAGGCCAAAACCAGATATCACCAGCTGGGAGAGAAGCCAGACAAGGAGAAGCCCAAGAAGATGCCTTTGGGCATGGAGGGATGGGGGCAGGAATCTCAAACATAGAAAATCACCAACTATAAATGCAGTACCACTGTGCTGGTGACATGCTGGAGGAACTCCTGCAGCTCCTAAGAAGCAAGGGAGAAAGTTTGGCTGCTCTCTCTGCAACCAGGCTGGGCTGGATCAAGCCAGACACAATAGTTGGAGATGAATCTGGGGGTGGTGTACCACCCAGGACACACCTGCCCTCTTCCTGGGAGCAAGAGATTCTGTGTAGCCTCAGCCTACCAGGGAGAGGAGTTGAAGATAGGGGTCTCCTGCCCTGTATCTGAGGACAAACTAGTCCTTGGGGTGTCAGGAGCAGAGGAGAAGAGAGGAGGCTTTGCAATCCAGAAGGATCGGTGTCCTGTCCTTCCCAGAGGCACATGTACACCCTCTTTACATCTAGGTTTCCGAACTTCCTCAGCACACATTATCTTTATTCTTCTCCTTTTGCTAGTTTATGTCTTCTGTGTCAGATTTAAGCATCCTCTCCCCTAGTGGATGAAAGCTATCTCCCTCTGCCTAGGTATGAATGTAGGTGCAAGATAGGTTCCTGAGAAGTTACACATGGCATCCTAATTGGAATGCCATAATGACAATCAATGCTTAACAGAACTGAGTGGTGAATTTCTTAAAGCACAGAATTCCTTTCTCATTTATCTTTTATTATAAGCTGGATCTTGATTCACTACTGTAAAATTACTAAAATTGAAGTATACCTGTATGCCTTCGAAGCTGGTGCTTCCCAAATTTTAATGTACATATGAGTCACTTGGGGATCTTGTTAAAATGCCAAGCCTCATTCAGTAGGTCTGCGCAGGGCTTGAGATTCTGAATTTCCAACCAGTTCCCAAGTGATGCTGATGTTGCTGGTCCATAAACCACACTTTGAGTAGCAAGGGCCTAACCCACTACAGTGAATTGTGAAACATGGTCCAAGAGCACCAGGCTTTATTCCTAGATGCCTGTCTCCTTAACATGTTTGCAAATGCAAGGGTCTTCCACAGGCTGGAGCATGCAGTAGATGAGAAGAGCGTGTTTGACATTTGTTTCAAGGAGGCATCATGGTGTAACGGACACAAGGGCCTTTGGATCCAAACAAACTTGATCTCTAATTCCTCCTCCACTGTGTGCAAACTACATAGCTTTGTTTAAAGTCAATTAAATTTCTGGCTTCCAGATGTCTCATTTGTAGAGTGGAGGTATTATATGTTGCCAAAACGTGGGAGAGAATTCAAAGTAAGGAATATGCAGGCGAGTCCAGCTGAGTCCATGACCCTTTCCTAACCCCTCCCATCCTCACCTTCTTCTAAACACCAGTTCTTATAATCTGAAATTTTTGTCAATCAATTATATTTGGACTGCCATGTGCTGCCTTTAAACATTATCATCTTCTTGTACATTTTTCCTCTCCTTGTGTTCTCCTCAACTGGAATATGAGCTTGTCTTCAAGTTCTTAAATATAGTGCCTTGAATTTCACTGTTGATCACTAAATACAAGTTAAATGGATGGATAGATGGATGGATGAATGGATGGATAGATGGATGGATGGATGGATGGATGGATGGATGGATAGATGGATGGATGGATGGATGGATGGATAGATGGATGGATGGATGGATGGATGGATGGATGGATAGATGGATGGATGGATGGATGGGTGGATGGATGGGTGGATGGATGGATGGATGGATAGATGGATGGATGAATGGATGGATAGATGGATGGATGGATGGATGGAT